>NC_079213.1:31282531-31380031 GCF_029633865.1 Lampris incognitus | reverse complement strand
CACACACACACATACACACACAACACACTAGGAATGATAGGTCATAATGAAAGTGGATATGACTGAGAACAGGTAATTCACTAGAACCTGCAACCACACACACACACACACACACACACACACACACACACACACACACACACACACACACACACACACACGCACTAGCACGCACTGTGATGGACCAGAACACCTAAACACAAATGCCCTGGCATACAGTTTGGATGGATGGTGCGTAAGCCACTCTGCAGAAGGAGAGGTGGGCCGGCCTCGTGTGGTCGCGTGTGTGTTGTTGCATGTGTGTTGTTGGCGTGCTGCGTGGCTGGTGATGTGTGCTTGTGTTTACATATTCACTGCCTCCATAAAGACTCGTATGGCACCGTGCTCGCAGGGCTGTTCCCCGTGTGCTGCACTCATCACCGCTCATTTCTCTTTCCAATCCTTTTTCTCTCCGGATGGCACTGGAGGCCCACTCACTCATTATCATGCAGTCTCGGCATACCGACACACACACGCACGCACACGCGCATGCACACACACACACAGGCCTTCAAGCGCATTTAGACAAGAGCATAAGTAGAGCATGAGAGGAAATATAGCAGTGACTGTTTAAATAGAGAACAAACACATCTGTCAACTTAATGGACGGGCGCAGGAGAGAGAGAGAGAGAGAGAGAGAGCGAGAGAGAGAGAAGGATGGAGGGATCGACACAGGGAGGAAAATCATGACGTTCAGCCAGACACTAGTCCAGCATAGATGAATGAAGTGTGAGGATTGCTCATACGACCATGTAGGGCTGTAGAGTTTTCTTCTTCTTCTACTGGCGAGAGTCGTAGACTGCCTTACTGTGCTAGCTTACGGAGCGCCCCGTTTCCCTCTTTAAAGTGTCAGACCACATGAGCCGGGAACACATCTTAAAGCTGTCGCTGTTCAGACAATCAAGATAAAGCTATATATAAAAACCCTGCCCTCTCGAAAATGGGAAGACATTGATTTTCAGGGAAAAAACATCAGTCAGTTAGACGGGGGACAAATTAAAGGAAAAACCTGAGTGATTGACCCCTACAGTGAGGGGGTCTGGGGGCTCTGTTCTGCTCTAGGGGGCATTTTCCTGGCAGGGTTTGGGTCCACTTGTCCCTTTAGGGGGAAGAGTCGCTGCAAATCAATACGAAGTTATTCTGACTGATCGCCTCCATCCTATGATGAAACATCTCTATCCTGATGGGGATGGTCTCTTCCAGGAGGACAACGCCCCCCATCCGCAGGACACGAGGGGTCAGTGGATGGTTTGATGAGGATGAATATGATGTAAATCATATGCCACCAGATGGGAGATATACGACTGATGTGTTAGACAGGGGAGTGGAGGGTGTGCTCGGGGCATCACACTGCTCAGCCTCCCTGGGAAAGTCTACTCTAGGGTGCTTGAAAGGAGGCTCCGACCGATTGTCGAATCTTGGATCCAGGTGGAACAATGCGGATTCCGTCCTGGCTGTGGAGCAATGGACCAACTCTTTACCCTTGTGGAAGTGCTGAGGGAGGCATGGGAGTTTGACCAGCCAGTCTACATGTGTTTTGTGGACTTGTAGAAGGCTTATGACCTTGTACCCCGGAGCACTCTGTGGGGGGTACTGTGGGAGTATGGGGTACCGGGGCAGTTTTTACAAGCCATCTGGTTCTTGTATAACCAAAGTGAGAGCTGTGTCCGCATTCTCGGCACAAAGTCAAACACGTTTTCGATGGTTGTCGGACTCTGCCAAGGTTGTCCCTTGTCTCCCTGTTTGTGATATTCATGGACAGGATCTCAAGATGAGGAGTGTGTCCGTTTTAGGAACCTCAGAATTGCATCTTTGCTCTTTGCAGATGATGTGGTTTTGTTGGCTTCATCAGAACGCGACCTCCACCGCGCACTGGGGTGGTTTGCAGCTGAGTGTGAAATGGCCGGGATGAGAGTCAGCACCTCCAAGTCTGAGGCCATGGTTCTCTACCAGAAAATGGTGGATTGCTCCCTCCAGGTTGGGAATGAGTTGTTTCCTCAAGTGAAGAAGTTTACGTGTCTCGGGGTCTTGTTCATGAATGATGGTAGGAAGGAGTGGGAGATTAACAGGCGGATTGGTGTAGGCACCAGCAGTAATGTGGACGTTGTACCGGACCATTATGGTGAAGAGGGAGCTGAGCCAGAAGGCAAAGCTCTCAATTTACCAGTCAATCTTTGTTCCAACCCTCACCTATGGCCATCAGCTTTGGGTAGTGACCAAAAGGGTGAGATCGCAGATACAAGTGGCTGAAATGAGTTTCCTCCCTTGGGGTTCTGGGCTCAGCCTTAGAGATAGGGTGAGGAGCTCGGACATCCGGAGGGACCTCGGAATAGAGCATCTGCTCCTTCGCGTCGAAAGGAGCCAGTTGAGATGGTTCGGGCATCTGATTAGGATGCATCCTGGGCACCTTCCTTTGGAGGTTTTCCAGGCACGTCCAACTGGGAGGAGACGCCGGGGTAGACCCAGAACTCGCTGGAGGGACTACATGTCCAGTCTGGCATCAGAACGCCTTGGGATCCCTCAGGAGGAGCTGGAGTGCCCTACTTAGCTTGCTGCCACCACGACCCGACCCCGGAGAAGCGGCTGGTGATGAGATGGGATGAGAGATGGTGTTAGACATCGCTCTCCACTACCATCATCAAAACACCAAATGAGGGAATATGAAAAACGAAAGCCACTTCATTTCGTCATTGTACAGGTTACAGTAAATTTGTTCTCTGCATGTAACCCATCCTGTTATATAGGAGCAATGGGCAGCTGCAGTGCCCGGGGTCCAATTCCAGTTATTCTTCCCAGTGCCTTGCTCAGGGGCACAGACAGGAATATTAACCCTAACATGCATGTCTTTTTGATGGTGGGAGGAAACCGGAGCACCCGGAGGAAACTCATGCAGACACTGGGAGAACACGCAAACTCTCCACCCAGAAAGGACCTGTGATGGCCTGGGGTTCGAACTCAGGACCTTCTTGCTGTGAGGCATCGGTGCTAACCACTAGACGAACCGGAAGAATGGTGTCCATCCCTCCAGTAGAGCTCAGAGAGTTGTAGAAACAATGACAAGGAGCATTGAAGTTGTTCTGGAGGCTTGTGGTGGACCAGCACCTTACTAAGACACCAGTGTCTAGCCTCTCCGGCCCTTGTCTGCTCAGGTCAAAATGACCCACTGTAAATCACAACTATGAACTGTAGCTATTGTTAATGGTTGAGATGAAAATGAGACATGTTGGGTGTTTTCAAAATACATTTTACAATTGTATTACTGTGAAATCCAAAGGTGGCTTGGATAAAAGTGACTGGAGAAGAAGTACATCCTTTGCTCATGAATGAACAGAGCATGAGGGTTGAACAGTGCTGCATTTATTAGCTAAGAGTATTTTGCAAAAGGTGAAGGTCCAGCCATTTTCCAGCTGACCGTGAGTTTCCTCCACGCTGTGTGTCTGCTTCTGAGCAGGGTGAAAGAAAAATGTCTATTTCTGCGGGGTAGACTAGCACCGACGTCTCTCGAGGATGGAGGCCCATGGTCCTCCACCCCTCTCTCCCAGGGTAGGACTCTCATTCTGAGCTGCATTTCCCTCCGCCTGCTGGGTGTCAGCTGGAGTAATGAGATATTTAGCGGGGAGGGAGAGAGAGACCCTTTTCTCAAGGGGAATCGAGTGGTGTGCCGAGACCCAGACTGACACTCTTCCCCCGAATGCAATTCTCTTTCCTCCTCACTTCTTTATCCATCTGCAGTCGGAATAAAGGAGAAAATGACTGGTGGGGAGACGGAGTAAATACGTCTCAGCCTCCGTCGGACGGCGGACATGCTTCCTTTACATAAAGTCAAGCACTGGCCCACAGAGAACGAATTGTCTGCTGCTGCTGCTCTCTCTGTCTCTCTAGCCGTCCCCCAATCTCTCTTCCTCTATGATGTGTGTGTGCAGCTATGCATACCTGAACCATATTAGCACACAAACACACACACATATACACCCATGTGAACCTGTAAACATACACACATACACTCACTTTGGGAAAACAACCACACTTCCTCACTTATGCACACATAAATCTGTACCCACTGCTATTCACATGTATAGCTCACATATGTGTGTGTGTGTGTGTGTGTGTATATATATATATATATATATATATATATATATATATATATATATATATATATATATGTGTATATATATATATATATATTAGGACTCAGGAACCATTTATTGTCATCTCATTCATGTACTTGCATGCACAAAAGCGACGAAATATCGTTTCTCCCTGTCCACAGCAGTGCAACACAAAAGACAAAAACACATATCCAAAAACGACAGCACCAAAAACATACAAAAACTGAGAGAACAAAACAAAAACACAAACTCAACAACACAGTCCAAAAATGTCACTGTCCAGGAGAACGAACGCCCGCCAGGATGACTGACGGAACTGCCGGTCTGCATGGGCTAGCAGTTAGCTTAGTCTGCCCTGCTTCCGCGTCCTGTCAGACCGCCCTCGGTGTTCCCTCTTCGGGCGCGGCTCCGGGCAGGGGACCGTGGTCCTTGGACCCGCCGGGCGCAGCAGACCAAGCCCTCCCAGCTGATCCAGCGCCAGTTCTGCCAGCCATCAAACGAAATAGACGATCACAGACATAAATCCTCGTAAAAGTTCTGCACACGGTGACTCAATTTCAGATGTAGACGCGGACAAACACACTGCATAGTCGGCGCCGGGTGAGGCCGCCGCAACCTGAGTTTGCGCCACCATCTTCCCACACCTTATATATATATATATATATATATACACACATACACACACGGAACACAAGCAGATGTGCAGTGCATGCATGTGCTGACATGCAAGTATATATGCAAATTCCCACACGAGTTGCAACATTCATGGTCACACGCACCACGGAGAAGCGTGCTGCACGCTTGCAGGCTCGCCGCCATTGACAACAGCGGTATGTGTACCGTAAGCCAAATCCCGTCTCTCCGAGGCTAATTTTCAAACATGCCTCCAACCAAATGTTTCAATCAAACGCGGTCTACTCTCCCGCGGCAGCTCGCTTTGTTTCCGGCAGATTCCCCCCAGTTAGGCTTTGATTGCAGCTCGTGAGTAATGAGTAGTAGGGTGGTGTGATGGATTATGATGGCTGATGCAGCCGCACTCTTACAGCCCCCTTCATATTTTCATCAGCAGCCTGTCACCTTTTTCTCTTTTTCTTTTTTTTTGGAATTTTCCCCCTTTCTTCTCCCCAATTGTATCCGGCCAATTACCCCACTCTCCCAAGCCATCCCGGTCGCTGCTCCACCCCCTTCTGCCGATCCGGGGAGGGCGGCAGACTACCACATGCCTCCTCCCATACATGTGGAGTCGCCAGCCGCTTCTTTTCACCTGACAGTGAGGAGTTTCACCAGGGGGACGTAGCGTGGGGGAGGATCATGCTCTTCCCTCCCACCCCCCGAACAGGCGCCCCGACCGACCAGAGGAGGCGCTAGTGCAGCGACCAGGACACATACCCCACACATCCGGCTTCCCACCCGTTGATACGGCCAATTGTGTATGTATGTCTGTTGGGGCGCCCGACCAACATGGGGATTCGAACCGGCAATCCCCGTGTTGATAGGCAATGGAATAGACCGCTACGCTACCTGGACACCCCTCCCCTTCCCCCACAGCCTGTCACTTTGTCTATAACGTTTTAGTTGTATGTGTGTGTGATATTATTTTGTCAGACAGCACAAGGTGATCCATAGAGCATCACACACACACACACACACACACACACACACACACACACACACACACACACACACACACACACACACGCACTTGCTTGCTGGTTGTCCATCGTGCCCGATGATGACCATCTTCTTCTATTTGCGGGTCCTTTGAGGACTCAGATAGCAGAAGATACCTGCGCAGAGATGGTTTTTAAAGTGGCATGGGGGGTGCGCTTCTCCCAACGCCACATGACTTGATTGTAGAGGAGATGGTTCCGATGGCAAGGGGGATCCCTAGACGACCGGCACCTCCACACAACTGCAGGGGGCTGCCGGAAATCCAGTTTTTCGGAAACCGCCTCGAAGCGTGCCGCCACAGCTTGCTTTTCTGTTGGGGTAAGCTCCCTTAGCCTTATGTCTTCCCAGACTCACCCACAAGGCAGCGGGGCAGTGGTTGATAGGTGCCAGGGCATGTCCACCAGGGTGGGCCTGCACACCATATCTCTGGGGCCCACTGCTGCTCCGAGATCCCCTGCCAAGTTAGCCTGGGGCCGCAAGACCCCAGTTACCACGTGTGGCCACGGGGAGGCCTGGCAGGAGTCTTGGTGAAGGAGAGGCTATGTACTGGCAAGGGAAGGGTTACACGCTAGGATGCTTCCCTATTCGCCACAAAGGCTAGCCAGCGGCAGCAAGCTAAGGGCAGGAAGGACACAAGCGGGTTGGAAGAACACGTGCACCTTCCCTCCAACTACACACTGCTGCACTAGACGCATCACAACACCCTGTGTGTATGTACACACACACACACACACACACACACACACACACACACACACACACACACACACACACACACACACACACACAGGCTCACCAGGCTCTTCCGTGGCACAGAGGTTTGGGCAATTAGAACCACTTCCCCTGATTGTCCAAATCTCTCAGTTCCCCCTTTTGCCCCCCTAGACATCTCTCTCTCTCTCTCCCTCTCTCTCTCCCTCTCTCTCTCTCCCCCTCTCTCCCTCTCCATGCCCTCTCCTTTTCTCACTTTCTGTCTTCTCTGTCGAAGTTTCTCTTTTTTTCCGCGGCTCACACAAGTTAAGTGTCTGTGAGGTGATGAAATACTTTTAGAACTCAGGAAATCTGCCTCTGTTGAAACCGCTCTGGACCCAGAGATAACTAGGCCCCTATGGGGAACCAGGGCCCGCTGGCTTTGGTCTCAAGTTCGCTGTGAAACGGGTGCGTGTGTGTGTGTGTTTCTTTCTTCCCCAAGTATACCTGCATTTATTGCATGCATAAATAAAGGTTTATCTAATGATGTGTGTGTGTGTGCACAGAGGTGTGTGCACATCTTCCTGCACAGGTGCGTGTATTTGTTAGCACCGTTATCATTATAGTTTCATGTTTTTCTCCAGGTTTAATTTTTGGCATCATTTTAGATTTCGCTCTTTTCTCGTTTTTTTAATTGTGGTGGGCGAGTTTTTCAGTGTGTAATTTCATTTTAGTTTTTCTTTATTTTCAGTTGGGTTTTGGGTCAGTCAGCCCATCTGCGATGGTGAAATGATGGAAAATATAAAAAAAGGGTATTTTGAGAATAATTACGTGTTATAATACAAGTAAAAACATCACACACATACCCAATTGTATCCAGCCGATTACCCCACTCTTCCGAGCCATCCCGGTCGCTGTTCCACCCCCTCTGCCGATCCAAACCATGTAAAGGTTCAAATATGGCAGGCTGGTTGGTCTTGGTACTCTGTGATGTTAGCATAGCAGGATAAACACAGCTGCAGCTAATAACATTAATAATGGATCTGTTGGATTATCAGCACTGACAGACAGAGCCAGCACGAACAGTTGTCAATAGTGCTGTCAGTACTGGGTCATCCAACAGATCCATTATTATTAATGTTATTATCTGCAACTATGTTTACCCTGCTATGCTAACGTCTCAGAGTAGCAAGACTAGCCAGCTAGGTTTTTTTGGGGGGGGGGTGCTTGTTTTGTTTTTGTTTTTTTGTAATTTTCCCCCTTTTTCTCCCCAATTGTACCCAATTACCCCACTTTTCCGAGCCGTCCCAGTCGCTGCTCCACCCCCTCTGCCGATCTGGGGAGGGCTGCAGACTACCACATGCCTCCTCCCATACATGTGGAGTCACCAGCCACTTCTCTTCACCTGACAGTGAGGAGTTTCACCAGGGGGATAAGCACATGGGAGGATTACACTATTTCCCCCAGTTCCCCCTCTCTCTTGACCGATCAGAGGAGGCGCTAGTGCGGCGACCAGGACACATACCCACATCCGGCTTCCCACCCGCAGACACAGCCAATTGTGCCTGTAGGGACGCCCGACCAAGCCGGAGGTAACACAGGGATTCGAACCGGTGATCCTTGTGTTGGTAGGGCAGCATCAGAAAGCAAAGTCGTCGTATTTGCTCTTGATAGAACTTGGATGTGTATTGTCATTGGTTGCGTGTATGTATTCTTGTTGTTGGCGAGGTGGTATTTTCAAAATGAACATATGGAGAACTAACCGGAATCTGTAGTCGTTGACTTTGATCCATGCTAGTTAGCTTGTCTCAGTCCCGGTAGGACGTTAACACTGGTTTGCACGGTTAGAGGAGGGAGAACACACGGCACCGATTAATTTATCCTCCTTTTTTTTTGGACAGATTTCACCTACTTGAAGTGGGAGTGACTTTTTTGCAGCTACACATTAAGCCGGTCGGTTTGCTGCAAGTGAAATCTTTGCTCGAGATGAACATTTTTCAAGTGACTATTTGCGTCATTCTGTGTAGCCTCTGGCGAACTACCAACTCATGTGCCAATATTGCCTCTATCCATTGACTTTTCATTGATTTGTACACCCTCAAATTTCATGTCGTGTGCTGTGTGAATGAACTCGTCAGGTTTTGGCCTAGAGGGAGTGTCACCGAGATGTCTTCAACCATTTTTGCAATCTTTTGATTTACATTATTAGTTTTCATATTCATTTAGTAACTCCCGGGCTCCGTTGTTCTCTCCTGTCATCATGATTCTTCTGTGTTTTTGTGAAAAATGTCGAATGGGGCGGCACGGTGGTGCAGTGGTTAGCGCGGTCGCCTCACAGCAAAGAAGGTCCTGGGTTCGAGTCCCGGGGTAGTCCAACCTTGGGGGTCATCCCGGGTCGTCCTCTGTGTGGAGTTTGCATGTTCTCCCGGTGTCTGCGTGGGTTTCCTCCGGGTGCTCCGGTTTCCTCCCACAGTCCAAAGACATGTAGGTCAGGGGATTCGGCCGTACTAAATTGTCCCTATAGGTGTGAATTGTCCTGAGGTGCCGCCCAATGACTGCTGGGATGGGCTCCAGCATCCCCATGACCCTGTGTAGGAGAAGTGGTTTGGATAATGGATGGATGGATGTTGAATTGATCCTTTTGCTGTTCAGATTGCACACACTGCCATGGCATACAGTGAATGCAGTTGATTGGTGTGAAACGTTCTATGGCCCAAACATCCTA
This sequence comes from Lampris incognitus, assembly GCF_029633865.1. NCBI lineage: Eukaryota > Metazoa > Chordata > Actinopteri > Lampriformes > Lampridae > Lampris > Lampris incognitus. The sequence continues at coordinate 31,370,794 of NC_079213.1, read as the reverse complement.
GAAAATCAGTCCTGGTTACGGCACAGGACTGCCTAGGCATGGGCACAGCATCTTCCTGGAATCCTGTCTGTCTGTCTGTCGGTCTGTCAGGATGGGTCTCACAGAGAGCCAGCATTCGCAGGTTGGTCTGTGCATGCAGATGGCGTGCGGCGTTCCCGGTAGGAAATCCGGACATTTCAGTTGGGTGCGAAATGAGCTTGTCGATATTATCACAGGAAATGACATCTCTGAAAGCCGGTGCTTCTACTTCTCTCGTGACAAGTTTGTCACACTCAACAGGATGTCTCCATCACTTGCTGTAGCAAGCGAACAGCAAAAAAAAAAAAAAAAAAAGGAAAAATAAATCTCCGTCCAAATATCAAAATTTCTCAAAAGTGACATTTTCATTATCAATTCAGTTTACGGCAGTGCTGTTTCCCCACTTTAGTTTACACCTTAGTTTTGGTCTACAATATTCTTCTTTTTTTGGGGGGATTCTTCCCCCCTACCCCAAATTATATCCGGCCAGTTACCCCACTCTTCCGAGCCATCCCGGTCGCTGCTCCACCCCCTCTGCCTATCCGGGGAGGGCTGCAGACTACCACATGCCTCCTCCAGTACATGTGGAGTCACCAGCCGCTTCTTTTCACCTGACAGTGAGGAGTTTCGCCAGGGGGATGTAGCACGTGGGAGGTTCACGCTATTCCCCCCAGTTCCCCCTCCCCCGAACAGGCGCCCCGACCGACCAGAGGAGGCGCTAGTGCAGCAACCAGGACACATACCCACGTCCGGCTTCCCACCCACAGACGTGGCCAGTTGTGTCTGTAGGGACGCCCAACCAAGTCGGAGGCAACACGGGGATTCGAACCAGCGATCCCCGTGTTGGTAGGCAGCAGAATAGACCGCTACGCTACCCAGATGCCCCTGGTCTACAGTATTCTTAGGTGTCCTCAATAAACAACCCACCAGACATCCTCACCACGAAGTTAACATCCTACTTCTTTCTCTCCTCTCCTCTCCTCTCCTCTCCTCTCCTCTCCTCTCCTCTCCTCTCCTCTCCTCAGGGCTGCTCATCTCCCATCGTGGTGAAGTTTGCCGACACGCAGAAGGACAAGGAGCAACGGCGTCTGCAGCAGCAGCTGGCCCAGCAGATGCAGCAGCTGAACAGTGCAACCACCTGGGGGAGCCTGACGGGCCTGGGCGGCCTCACCCCACAGTATCTGGCTGTAAGAGGAGCCGCCACATCGCCCACCACCCCTTACTGCAGTCCCGCGGCCAGCGCAGCAACAGCCGCAGCAGTCAGTGCCCCCCGCCCCCGCCCCATAGTCCTCATACTTTACCTCTCTCCTCCAACTGCTAACCACCTGTCCTGCCTTTCCCTACCCACGCACTCCTCCTCCTCTTTCTTCCCCATCCTCCTCCCCCTCCGAGGAGACCTCCCCCCTTTTGTCTCTATTCTGCCCTCCTTCTCTTGATTTCTCCTTGAACGATAAATCCAGTTTTTTAGCAACCTGGGTCTTATTGTTGTAGTTTTTGCCGTCATGCGTATATATCCATTATGATTTTGGTTTACTTTTGGAGGTTTTGGAGACAGGGTCATGTGGACAAAGCTTTACAGCAGGGTCATGTAGACAAAGCTTTACAGCAGCGTCTTACGGGGCATGGGAACAAGATTCTTAAACCTGTCCTGGGGACAACAAAGAAAACCTAGTGTCTCAGTTACACTGTGTACAAGTGTCTCCTCATCGGTGACTTCCCAGTTACTGTGGCCAGGTAGTTTATCAGTGCTTACCCCTGGCTGTTGTAAGTAGGATGGTCATGACTGCAAGTTGAACCAGGAAGTAGCTCAGCCATGCGATCAGCTATTGATAACATTGGACATTTGGGGTAATAACTTCTAACTTCATTCGTTTTCACTTTCAGATATGTGCTTTAGATGATTTGATTAAATTGGACTTGGGTTTTTTGGGGGGGTGGGGGATGTTTTCCCCCCTTTTTCTCCCCAGTTGTACTTGGCCAATTACCCCACTCTTCTGAGCCGTCCCAGTTGCTGCTCCACCCCCTCTGCCGATCCGAGGAGGGCTGCTGACACCAGCCGCTTCCTTTCACCTGACAGTGAAGAGTTTCGCCAGGGGGACGTAGCGCGTGGGAGGATCACGCTATCCCCCCCCCCCCCCCAAACGGGCGCCCTGACCGACCGACCAGAAGAGGCGCTAGCGCAGTGACCAGGACACATACCCGCATCCGGCTTCCCACCCGCAGACAGGGACAATTGTGTCTCTAGGGGTGCCCGACCAAGCCGGAGGTAACACGGGGATTCGAACCGCCGATCCCCGTGTTGATAGGCAGTGGAATAGACTGCTATGCTACCCGGACGTTGTTGAAACATGTCTGATGCTCATATTCTGGTGTCCCGTAAGACGCCATTATTAAGTCCAGTGGTGGTCACATATCCAAGGCCTCCAAAATGGAGACAGCGAGGAAGATGATATGCACAGTGACAAAAGCATGAAAATAAGACCCAGGCTGTAAAAACAGGAATTATCCTTTAAGTCCCACCATTGCTCTTCTCCACGATCCACCTCCTGGTTGGGGTGGGGGCGGGGGGGGGGGCGTAACAGCAGTTATGGAGAATTGGGATCTGTGAGTGACCAGGGAGCAGGTTTAGCTAAGTCGTGGAAATTTGTCCGGGGCTCGGCTGTGCAGCATCTGCCAGACGAGTGTGTGGTCACATCTTAAAACCGTGTGATTAGCTCATACCTTGGGGGATTTTTGGGACAGGTTTAGGGAACCTCATTCCCCACCCCCACCCCTTCTCTTTCGGCATTCTGGCATTTCAGACCTTTCCCTCCCCCCCACCTTTCGTTGGATGTTTGAGGACGTACCCTTCACCCGTGCTCTTTAATCTCCAAACGAGCTGCCCAAGCCGTTCTCAAAAACACGACTCAAAATCTGGAAATCGATGCCCACTTTGTTTGATCCGAGATGCAATTTGCACCTGTCTTCTTGCCACGGGAGGTAACGCTCAGACGAGCCTCTCTGCTTTATGGAATATTCATTTATTTAAAAGATAAATGCAAGGTGGACTGCCCCCCCCCCAAGTTCCCTTCCTTTTTAGACCTTGTTTAAGGAATCCTCTAAATCTTTTTTGTGGGTGGGGGGGGGGTAACACAATGGAAACAAGAGTTTAATTTGCCGCTAATTTGAGTCTTTGAAGGACGAGCTTTTTGACAGCATCAATACTGCATTTCGGTTTTGGACGCTAATTAGCCGCCTAGATTAGAGCTTTCACACGCAGCGTGTCTGGGAGACTCTTGGTGGAATGCAAGCTTTGTTAGCTTCGAGCGGAGATCAGACTTTATTAGCATCCCATTTATTAATGGAGCACTGATGCACATGCTAGATTGCTAAACCGCTCATTATGACTCTGGCGTTATTGCCGGGTGTGGTGTGTCGACGTACATGTTGCCATTTGATATCCATCCTATTCACGCTCCTTCTCCGACTCCCTCTCTCTCTCTCTCCTTCTTTACCCTCCATCAGTTGCTTCAGCAGGCGACCTCCTCCAGTAACCTAGGAGCCTTCAGCGGGATCCAGCAGATGGCAGGTGAGTCAGAACCGAGTCAACCCACACCACATGAAAACCACCACAGCCGTGCGTGGACTCTTTGTTTCGCTCCCTGTTGTTTTGTTCCCGCTTCTAAAAGAGGACCAAAGAGCATAGCAGATGAACTGGAGTGGCGGAGCCGCCGAGCAGCTTTGCCCTGAAGATTTTAGTAACCGTTCCATAGATTTGTCTTGATCTTCTAATGAGGCCAGACAAGAGGGCGCCCTGGGCATCGTACAGTAGTACCGAGGGCTTGTCGGGAACGCAGGAGCGGCAGACAGGGAGAAGAAAGAGAAGGGGATTGTGAACATGTATAAATGAGGGGGCGCTGCCGTCGGATTCCTTGCACTACTCGCTGGCGCCATCTACTGCTGCCGCCTCGCTCTCCTGTTCTCTGTGTGTGTGTGTGTGTGTGTGTGTGTGTGTGTGTGTGTGTGTCTGTCCTCTCTTATCCAGATTTCCGTATCTCTCTTTTTTTATTTCCCTCGTTCTGTCTCTCTGAAAAGAGAAATCCTCTCCTCCTCTTGCCCACCACTCTCTCTCTCTCTCTCTCTCTCTCTCTCTCTCTCTCTCTCTCTCTCTCTCTCTCTCTCTCTCTCTCTCTCTCTCTCTCTCTCTCTCTCTCTCTCTCTCCTTTCAGAGCCTCTTTGTTTGGATGCTTTCGAAAACCGCCGCCCTCACTCGCCTCGCCTCGCTCTGTCTTCATCTCACATTGCTTTCATCTCTTTTGTTTCTCTCATTTCTTCTCTTTTCCTCCCATCTTCTCCATTCTCACCCCTGTCCCCGTGTCTTGCCCCTTCTCTCTCTCTCTCTCTCTCTGTGTGAAGTGTGTCTGTCTGTGTGTGAAGTGTGTGTGTGTGTAGTCTCTCTCGCTCTCTCTGTCTGTGTGAAGTGTGTGTCTGTGTGTGTGTTTGTCTCTCTCGCTCTCTCACTCTCTCTCACTCTCTCTCGCTCTGTCTGTGTGACGTGTGTAGTCTCTCTCTCACTCTCTCTCGCTGGGGCCGTGCCTATAGTCCCCGGGTCCTATATTCCCCGGGTCCTATGTTCCCCGATATCGGGGAACATAGGACCCTTTCGAAAAAAAAGGGTCCCATATTCCCCGTTTTCCCCTAAAAAGGTCCTATAATCCCTGTTGCAATAGACACCGGGGAACATAGGACCCTCTTTTGGAAAAAGGGTCCTATATTCCCCGCTGTTTCCAGGGGAACATAGGACCTTTTTCCAAATAAAGGGTCCTATATTCCCCGCTATTGCCAATCGAGGAACAAACCGGGGAACTTAGAACCCTTTTTGCAAATTATTTCCTTGACGGGTCCAAAATAATAAAAACTGGGGTCATGGCTGAGTTGTAGGCTACGACAATCTATTCCTCTTAGGCCGTATTACCATTGTTGGCTGTTGTATATCGCAGGCCACCTTGAGTGCGTATCCAAATTCGGCCTAGAGGAGGCTGTAATTTGCTTTATTGTTATTTCTTACCAATATTTACTGCAGTAGGCCTAGTTAGTTGGCTCTCCGGCTCAGCATGGACAGTCGGCAATCAACGCAAGTTTGTCTTGCAGTAGGCCCGCCTACCAGTATAACCTAGCCATTTCCACCTTCGCTCAAAGTTCAGTTTGCACAGCACTGGACACTTCAGCCACTTTCTTGTTACTTTGCAGTTCGTTTTCCATATTAACTCACTTGGCAGACTTTCTTTCAAAAAGACTTTAATGATGAACTTTTTAGGCAGAGAACTTAGACCAGGACTTGAAATTTAGGACCAGCACAAAGTATCCATCAACGGGGGCCGCCTACCTTACACAATAGGCTAATTGCCTAATAATAATAATATGTGCTTCTCAAAAAACTAAAGGCTTGTGGAGGTGCTAAACCAAAAACATGAATCAAAGACGAACATCAAAGGATGTAAGGTAACACTCACCAAATGGTAAAAAAATAACAGAGGCAGTCCTCTATTTCACCATTTTATTGTTTGGCATCAGTCATTAAGGTTTCTGAAGAAGACCACCCGGCCAAGTTAATGACTGATGCCAAACAATGAAATGGTAAAATAGAGAATTGTGTCTTTTTTTTTTTCATTTGATGAGTGCTACCTTACATCCTTTGATGTTCTTCTTTAATAATAATAATAATAATAATAATAGTAATAGTAATAATATCAATAATAATAATAAGAAATAATACATAATAATAATAATAATAATAATAACAGCCTAATAATAATAATGATAATAATAATAATAATAGCCTAATTATAAAAGAGGCCTAATAACAAATAACAATTACAGGCATAATACTATCAATAGTAACACTGATAATAGGCTATTAATAACAAAATGCTTCTAGTAAAAGCTTGGCTGAAAAAGGGTTGGTCTATGGCAGAAGCCCCCCAGAAAAGGCATGGTCTAAAACAAAAATCTCCAAGGCCTAACTAGCCTAACATTAAGGCTTTTTTCTTCTTCAAAAAAATCAAAATGAGTAGTCCTAGTCCATTAGGCTACTCAACAAAGAGTGGCTAAAACTCTGGATTTGACATTGCCGACGCTGCAGGACCCTTTGTGCATTATAGATCCTTCTGATTGGGACTGTTGGCTCCCTCGCAACTTCTGCAATCACCCCCTGTCGGAATTCTGCACGGTGCACCATTTCTCCGTCAGGGGGATGCACGTGTTCCCCAACATCGTGCACAATATGTTAGCATCCACGTCCTCCACTTCAAATCTATTTGTGATCAGTGGCACTCTACAGTTCCACCTCCAGCACCTCCATCTAATGGTGTCTTGATTGGTGCGGTGCTTCTGATATCTGAAGTTCTCATGTACCAACACTTTGCCCCCTCGATCACCATCCATAACTATTGCCATTGTTTGTCTTCTTGTAGGCTAGTAAGCACATGACAGTGAGTCCACGAGTTATCACCGATAACAACCGATTGTTGCAAATTGTTGCAAGTTGGCGGGCAGTTTAGACATTGGTGAATTTTGATCATGTGGTTTAGAATGCCAGGAAACTTGCGTGCAGATGACCACACATCCACGACAAGTTTTAAATATTTCCAAACTCGAAATCATGTGTGCATTTGGCTATTTATAAATTATTTTTCGAGCAATCTGTGTTTTGTGATTCAGCTTTAGCGTTGCTGATTAGCCTTTCATTCATATTTTGTCAAAAAGGCGTATTCATTAGCCTAGGCCTATGTCCCGTTATTTCTGTAGCATACAGCATCTTAGAATCTTAAGAGACCACGCAGATATTGTTATTATTTTATTGTTATTACCATTCTATATTAGCCTACTTTATAATTATAAATATTTCAATTATCCAATTTTTAGCATTTCTAATATAAGGCTATATTGTTGTTATTATTATTATTATTATTATCATCATCATCATTATTATTATTATTATTAGGCTATTATTATTATTATTATTGTCATTATTATTATGTTATTATTATTATTATCATTACAATTATGATGCTTAAAGGGCCTTACTGAGCAGATGGTTTCTATGTAATATCTGTCAGATGCTTTTCCCAATAAGCTGGTGTGGTTATGATGGGAACGACGGCTTTCTAGCGAACATAGAAGAAGTGGGTCGGAATTGGCCTATTGTCAATATCAGCCAGCTTACGCAGGAGTCTATCCCTGGTACAATGCGCTAGACCTCTGGGAGATGGACTGCTGAGGACGGAACACAACACCTATCCTCAGCTCCCAGCACTTCTCGCACAATGTGCTACTCATACGCTGAGTTGGCGGCACCCGGGATCGAACTCACGACCTTGCGATCCATAGGCGAGAGCTCTACCGACTGAGCTATGCCCGGGTACAGTTGCTCAAGGAGCATAGGCTTACTATATTACATTCAGACACAGACGAGCCAGCTCACCTACTTGGCGAGGCGCATTTTCCTCGATAAGTGACACATTTCACGCATAAATATCAGAGAACTACCGGGGTGGGTTATGCGCCCAAATATAGGCTATAGCCTAATAAGTTGAAATTGGTTTAGTGTGGAAAGTTTCCACATACTTTAGCCAACCTGGACTTTGTGAATTCGTTTTTGTGATATAAAAATAGAAATCGTATGATTCATTGTCTTCGTAATAATCTGCCCTAAATAATGCATTATTGAAAATGCACTTTTTGCGCCAAACAGCGTCAAACCTGCTGACCGGGGAACATAGGACCTTTCTTTATAAAAAGGGTCCTATGTTCCCCTAGGGCACCCGGGGAACATAGGACCCTTTTTATAAAGAAAGGTCCTATGTTCCCCGGGTGCCCTAGGGGAACATAGGACCCTTTTTATAAAGAAAGGTCCTATGTTCCCCTGCACATACAAAACGGGGAACATAGGACCCTTTTGGGGAAAAGTGGGGAATATAGGGCCCTCTGTATACAAAAAGGTCCGATATTCCCCGGTCTCATACAAAGCGGGGAACATAGGACCCGGGGACTATAGGACCCGGGGACTATAGGGAGGACCCCCTCTCGCTCTGTCTGTGTGTGTAGTCTCTCTCGCTGTCTTGCTCTCTCTCTCTGTCTGTGTGTGTAGTCTGTGTGTGTGTCTCTCTGTGTGTGTGGGTGCTCAGTGAGTTGTCAGCTGTTAACTGTGATGTGTTTATGTGGGGGACAGAGAGAGGAGCTGAGGTGGGGTGTTTATGTGGGGTACAGAGGGAGGAGCTGGGGTGGGTTGTTTATGTGGGGGACAGACGGAGGAGCTGAGGTGGGGTGTATGTGGGGGACAGAGAGAGGAGCTGAGGTGGGGTGTATGTGGGGGACAGATGGAGGAGCTTGGGTTGGGTGTTTAGATGGGGGACAGAGGGAGGAGCTGGAGTGGGGTGTTTATGTGGGGGGCAGAGGGAGGAGCTGGGGTTGGGTGTTTAGGTGGGGGACAGAGAGAGGAGCTGAGATGGGGTGTATGTGGGGGACAGAGAGAGGAGCTGAGGTGGGGTGTATGTGGGGGACAGAGGGAGGAGCTTGGGTTGGGTGTTTAGATGGGGGACAGAGGGAGGAGCTGGAGTGGGGTGTTTATGTGGGGGGCAGAGGGAGGAGCTGGGGTTGGGTGTTTAGGTGGGGGACAGAGAGAGGAGCTGAGGTGGGGTGTTTATGTGGGGGACAGACGGGGGAGCTGAGGTGGGGTGTGTATGTGGGGGACAGAGGGAGGAGCTGAGGTGGGGTGTTTATGTGGGGGACAGAGGGAGGAGCTGGGGATGGGTGTTTAGGTGGGGGACAGACAGAGGAGCTGAGGTGGGATGTTTATGTGGGGGACAGAGAGAGGAGCTAGAGTGGGGTGTGTATGTGGGGAACAGAGGGAGGAGCTGAGGTGGGGTGTTTATGTGGGGGAGAGCTGGGGTGGGGTGTTTATGTGGGGGACAGAGAGAGGAGCTGAGGTGGGGTGTTTATGTGGGGGACAGAGAGAGGAGCTGAGGTGGGGTGTTTATGTGGGGGACAGAGAGAGGAGCTGAGGTGGGGTGTTTATGTGGGGGACAGAGAGAGGAGCTGGAGTGGGGTGTTTATGTGGGGGACAGAGAGAGGAGCTGAGGTGGGATGTTTATGTGGGGGACAGAGAGAGGAGCTAGAGTGGGGTGTTTATGTGGGGAACAGAGGGAGGAGCTGAGGTGGGGTGTTTATGTGAGGGAGAGCTGGGGTGGGGTGTTTATGTGGGGGACAGAGAGAGGAGCTGAGGTGGGGTGTGTATGTGGGGGACAGAGGGAGGAACTGTCACAGATTGAGCTCACACACACACACACACACACACACACACACACACACACACACACTCACACACACACACACACACACGCACACACGCACACACACCCAGAACCGCACACACACCCAGAACCACACACATACACACACACTGCCATGCAGATAAATAGGCTGTGGGATTTGGCTGCCTAATGGTGTCTGATTCTGAGACCTTGTTGGGCCTCCATCTGTGTGTGTCTATGAGTAGTGTGTGTGTGTGAGAGAGAGAGTAGTGTGTGTATATATAATCTGTGAGTAGTGTGTATGTGTGTGTGTATGTGTGTGTGTGAGAGAGAGAGACAGAGAGAGAGAGTGGGAGAGAGAGGGATGGAGCAGGAGAGAGAGGGAGAGAGAGGGAGGGAGGGAGCGGGGGAGAGAGGGAGGGAGCGGAAGAGAGAGGGAGGGAGCAGGGGAGAGAGGGACAGAGAGAGGGAGTGTGAGAGAGAGGGAGGGAGCGGGGGAGAGAGGGAGAGAGAGAGGGAGAGGGAGGGAGCGGGGGGGAGAGAGGGAGCATTAGTGATTGGCAGGAGATGGGAGACAGCAGAGTGACATCTGGTTCCAGTCTTCAGCATGAGGAGCCACGGCGCTGTGAGGCTCAATTACACCAATGAGCATTCAATTAGACCCGGCCAACACCGGCCCGGTAGAACCCAGCTCTGCCACACAGCATCCGTAGTGCCTCACGAGCCCTGCATGAGCAGACACACACACGCGCGCGCGCGCGCGTACACACACACACACACACACACACACACACACACAGAGTTTACTATCTGCACAGCCTGGATACGCAGCTCCCGATGTGGGGGTTGGGTTGTATTTATCTATATGATTATATTTGTCTCTGGATGTCTTTACCCCCCCTTCTCTTTCTGCCCCCTACTTCTCTTTCTGCCTGCATCTCTCTTCCCCCTCCGAGGTCTGGTGAGCTGTGGTGAGAGAGGGCATGTGGTAAAGACATTGTGTCAGGAGGGGAGGAGGGCTGGGATGGAGGCAGCACTGCTGTGTCGGGTGGAGGCAGCACTGCTGTGTGGGATGGAGGCAGCACTGCTATGTGGGATGGAGGCAGCACTGCTGTGTGGGGTGGATGGAGGCAGCACTGCTGTGTGGGGTGGAGGCAGCATTGCTGTGTGTCGTATGTGTCGTGTGTCATGAGGGTAGTGTGTGTGTACTTATAGTGCTGTTTCCTGGTCATGTGGTGTGTACTGCTGGACTGCAGTGCTGTTCAGCTACCATAATTAACTGTTGTTTGTGCAGTTATAGAAGTGGTCCTGCAGTGTGTCTCAGTAGTGAGCCTGGACGGCCTCGCCAAACCAGCACAGGACACAAGACCACCTCAACATGGCTGTTAGACAAATATAGAAGTCTCAGCATGGCATCTATATCACACACACACACACACACACATATACACACACATATATAAACACACACACACATATATACACATACATACATATAGTATAAACATACACACACACCTACAAACATATCTAAACACACACACCCACACATATACCTTCATATATAAACACACACACACAAACATATACACACACATATAAACATACACACATATATACACATACACACACACACCTATAAACACACATTTATAAACACATACACACATATACACACATATATAAACACACACACATATACACACACACACTTATACACACATATATGTAGACACATACACACACATATAAAGACACACACACATATAAACATATATAAACACACACACTTATACACACACATATATATAGACATATACACACACATATAAAGACACACACATATACACACACATATGTATATATATAAACACACACACATATATAAACACACACTTATACACACATATAAACACACACATACACACACACACATATATAAACACACACACATATACACACATACACATACACACATACATATATACATATACACACACATATATACACACCACACACACGTACACACAAACACACATATACACACACATATATACACAACACACACATGCACACATATATACACATATATACATATATACACACGCCACATCCCGGCTCGTCCTCTTGCAGCGTGGCTCGTCATGGAAACCTTGAAAGGAAGAAAGAACATGTGGGAAACTGGCAGTGCTCAGCTTGTGCAGAGAGAAGACGTTTGGCACTGGGGCAGACGGGTCAGAACCAGGGATGTTAGCTGGTAGTTCCACTAGAGCGGATGGGTCAGAACCAGGGATGTTAGCTTGTAGTTCCACTAGAGTGGATGGGCCAGAACCAGGGATGTTAGCTGGTAGTTCCACTAGAGCGGACGGGTCAGAACCAGAGATCTTAGCTGGTAGTTCCAGTCGTCCAGTCTCAGCTTGGTCCGGAGGCATATTTCTGTCAGCTTGTCCACTCCCACCATCTTGTCAAGCAGGACTGATTCCTCTATATGGTGTCTTTCTTTGTGTGACATTTCACGTCTGTGTGTGTGTGTGTGTGTGTGCGCGCGCGCGTGCGCGTGCGTACGTGTGCGCGCGCGTGCCTGCATGCGTGTGTGTGTGTGTGTATTCTCATGGTACTGTATATACAATCAGACTGTATATACGTCACATACTTCACAATGATGAGGTGTCCACATCTCCTAACCTGACTCCCTAATACTCTAACATGCTCATGACACTAAAATAAACAAACAAACAAACAAACAAACAAATAAATAAAAGTTCTCTTGTCCCCGTACTTGGACACGCTCACTATGCAGCCTGACTTATGCTCTGATGAATGACCCTGTCTGCTTTATGGGGGCCTGTAAAGACACCTCTAAACATGTACACCCACATGAAACCATGCACAAGGACACACACACACACTCAGAAACACAACCACTTGTGAAGTGGGCCACAGGTTGAGTTGTGCTCACAGACAGTGTTTTATGGCCCTTCGTTAACCATCATTCAGATGTAGGCATGCAGTCATTATTTATGCTTAATAATGGGCCATATGCTAATGCCACCCAGCTAATTAGCAGTAAAGAGATAAAGGAGTGAGCGCAGGGTGGCTCCTGGACTCATCCCACGTTATGACTGTTGAATGGGATGTTGTGCGAGGCTTATGTCTAGATCCTGTCCCACTGCACTCTTCTCTTCACCTTTTGGAATCCACACAGTCTAAGCCTGGGTCAGCGCTGCCCTCCAACCTTTGTACGTTTTCCCAGTCCGGCACGGATCTGGCCCTGCTCCAAGAGTTTGCGTCCCCAGGTTTGACACCACCCTCTCTGGCTCCTTCCTCCAGGTATGAGCGCTCTGCAGTTGCAGAATCTGGCCACTTTAGCAGCGGCAGCAGCGGCAGCCCAAAACTCGGCCAGCCCCTCCGCCGCAAACCCCCTGTCCTCCAGCGCAGCCTCCCTGGGAGCGCTGGCCAGCCCAGGTAACGCCGTAACGCGGGATGAGGGAGGGGGTGGGGGGGAGTGGGGGGTGGGGCGTCCCGACGCCCGGCTCACCACGCGGCTGTCATCCCCCCATTCACCGCTATTGTCCAGGACACCGGCATCGCCATCAACCGCTGAAATCATCCTCATCATCACCGAACCAACCATCACTGTTACAGCCATCATCACATGTGTGACCTTCGTCACGTGGCTGGCCGTCCCTGTGGACCCACCCGGTACCATGGTGTGTGCATCCACCCTTCCACTTGCTTGCCTTGACGTTCAAGTTCTCACGTTGCAGACCCCTCACTCCTTCATTTCCATGGAGCCCCCCACCCCCCATACTGTTGATGATCCATTGCTTACCTTCATCCTGTCATCGCTGAGCGACTCACTCCCTCATCATGTGGTGTTTTTGTACAAAAACCATGACATCCAGTGTTACACACGTTCGTTTTGTGTGTGTGTGTGTGTGTTTGTATATGTAAGCATGTGTGTTATGTGTGTGTGTGTACGTGTTTGTATTTTGTGTTTTGTGCTTCACTTCATTAGCCCCATGGAGAAGCAGGAACCTTAGTGCAATGTACTTGTGTCGAGGGGAAGAGTCTGTACCTGCACCTTTGTGTGTTGTTGTTGTCGTTGTCGTTGTCGTCGTTGTTGTATCTGTGTTGTGCTGAACAACATGGCTGGCATTTAGAGAGCGCTTTAGAGACTGGTAGCTTCGGTCTGTGTGGTGTCTGAGCCGGGCTTGGGTCAATAAAGGCCTCCCTGCTCACAACATGTCATTCTTTATCACTTTGCACCAATTCTCCTCTTCTTTATTCCTTGCTTCTTCTCGCTGCTCTCCTTTTTTCTTTTTTTTTCTTTTTGTCCGCTGCCCTCCTTTTGACAAGCTCCCTGTTTCTGCTCCGTCATTCTCTCCTTTCATGTCCTCTCGGCTTCACTGTAATAGCAATGGGTTCGCCGTCTTTCTCAGAGCAGATTCCCGGCAGAGCATGAATATGAAAAGCTTTCTGTCCCTCTGAAGACGCCTCCACGCCGCTCCCCGCTTCCACCCAGCCGCTTTGCACTGGTGTGAATGCCCATTCTCTCTTTCTCTTCTTTCCCTTCACCGTCTCTCTCTCTGTGTAGCTTGCTTGCTCTCTCTCTCTCTCCCCCTCTCTCTTTCTTGCTCTCTCTCGCTTTCTCTTTCTTGTCTCTCGCTCTCTCTCATTCACTCTCTCGCTTTCTCTATCCTGTCTCTCTCCCTCTCTCATTCACTGTCTCGCTCCTTTCTCTCGCTCGCCTCCCTCTCTCATTCACTCTCTCTCGCGCTTTCTCTATCCTGTCTCTCTCCTTCTCTCATTCACTGTCTCGCTCTCTCACACTCTCTCTCACTCCTCTTTCTCTCGCTCTCTCCTCCCTCCCTCTCACTTTCTCTCCCGTCTCTCTCTCGTTCTCTCATTCACTCTCGCTCTCAATCCTTTCTCTCGCTCGCTCTCTTGCTCTCCTCTCTCTCTCTCACTCTCTCTATCTCTTGTGCTCTCTCACCCACTCTCTCGCTCACTCTCTTTATCACTCTCGCTGTCCTCTTATCTCGCTCGCTCTCCTCTCTCTCTTTCTCCCTCTCTTGCTCTCTCTGTCTCTCGTGCTCTCTCACCCACTCTCTCTCTCTCTCTCTATCACTCTTGTTGTCCTCTATCTCGCTCGCTCTCCTCTCTTTCTCCCTCTCCTCTCACTCTCTTGCTCTCTCTGTCTCTCGTGCTCTCTCACCCACTCTCTCTCTCTCTCTCTATCACTCTCGCTGTCCTCTATCTCGCTCACTCTCCTCTCTTTCTTTCTCCCTCTCTTGCTCTCGCTCTCTCTCCTCTCTCTCTCTCGCCCTCTGAATGGGTGGCCAACCTTGAATAGTACACGCTCAGGCTGAGCTCTCCTCGATGCTCGGTGTGAATGAGTGGCAGTATATTGCATGTGTCAATGAAAGTGAAACCTCACACCAGTTTGATAAATATAGACAGTTCTGCACGGAGACAGGCTGAGGTGTCTTGTTTTGCACTGCGCTGAGCGCCGGCATAATGCATCCTTATATTGCAGCGTTTCCTCACACATTCAGCAGCGATGCTGTTGGCTAGACATCTCTTTGATGAGATCAAAGGTAACAGAGTAGAGGAAACAATTGTGTCTAAAAACAGAACATGAATGCCGACTCTCCGCGCCATATTGCACACCGCCCCGCCCACCTCCACTATGGCAGCTCAGCTGTGGTGCACAAGGTGTTGCCGTCGTGTCGTGGCTAGCTACACAGGTGCGTTTATGAGTGTTTGTCCGCTTTTGTTCGTTTGTATCACAATTTAAGTTTTTTTTGGTTTGCTGTCCCCATGTCACTGAAAACACTCCGTCTGCCATGTGGAAGTTTTACAGGTCCAAAAGTGATTGAGTAAATTGTCTACCATTTCTTGGAGAGCTTGCACGTCATTTGGTAAAATTAGTGTGGTACATTAATTTCGGTCATTACATTACATTACATACATTAAATTTACATTAAATTAATAAGGTCAGGACAAGCCCCTTCACGCAATTTACACATGATTTAGTTTGTAATAATACAAGTGGGGGCAGCACAGCGGTGCAGTGGTTAGCGTGGTCGCCTCAGAGCAAGAAGGTCCTGGGTTCGAACCCCGGGGTTGTCCAACCTTGGGGGGTCGTCCTCTGGGTGGAGTTTGCACGTTCTCCCCGTGTCTGCGTGAGTTTTCTCAGGGTGCTCCAGTTTCCTCCCACAGTCCAAAGACATGTATTTTATTTTATTGCTTTATTAATCCCCGTGGGGAAATTCTTCTGTGTTTAACCCATCCTAGCTGTGTAGCTAGGAGCAGTGGGCAGCTGCCGTGCAGCGCCCGGGGACCAACTCCAGTTTGTCTTGCCATGCCTCCATCAGGGGCACAGACAGGAACACTAACCCTAACATGCATGCCTTTTTGATGGTGAGGAAACCGGAGCACCGAGAGAAAACCCACCACAGACACGGAGAGAACATGCAAACTCCACACAGAAAGGACCTGGGATGTCCCCCCAAGGTTGGACAACCCCGGGGTTCGAACCTAGGACCTTCTTGCTGTGAGGCAACAGCACTAACCACTGCGCCACCATGCTGCCCAAAATGTAGGTCAGGTGAATTGGCCATACTAAAAATTGTGTGAACATGTCGGCCCTGTGATGGACTGGCGGCCTGTCCAGGGTGTCTCTCCTCCACATGCCACCCTTCTGGGATAGGCTCCAGTATCCCCGCAGCCCCAGTTGGGATAATCGGCTTGGATAATGGATGGATGGATGGACATACATTTTTTAATGGCTAGTCACAATTGATCAAGGCTACTAGCTTGAAAGGCTTTTTAGACTATAGCGCAGATTTATTTACCTCAACCACATTATTGAAGCCCATATGTATTAAAAACCGTCCTGAGATCAAGATTTAACCAAATGATGTCTTATCTCCTTCGTTGCAGTATTTGGTAAGTATCTTAGGTAGCACGGTATGGAGATGAGTTCTCTGAGCGGCATGCAAATGTAAGTAGAGTACCTATCGATATGGACAGACAAGAGCCTTCTATTCATGGCCTCGTTCTGAATAATTGGCTCTGTTAGATTATATGCGGGGCTGGTTTTACCACATTCAACCCGGTTAAAGAGACCTAGTCACAAGAGAAGCTGCCACCATAAGCCTGTATGTTAAAGGTCTACCTGTGTCATATAAGTCTGAAAAGGTTACGTTGCAACCATATGAATGATCAAGGCTATGTCCTTCTCATGCTTTCCTGTTGTGTGCCAGCCCGTGAGTCTGCTTCCCGCTTTGTTGAATGACCTTCTCAATTCCCGCTGTAACATCACCTCTGAAATAAGCCATCACACAATTCACTTCTTCCTTTTTCTTACATGCTATAGCTGTGTTTTGGATCTTGGATTCAGTCAGATTAATTAGCGCTAGCAATTAACTAGCACTAACAAAGCTAGCTAGACCTGATGGGAGCTTTTGCGTGTTTTCAGAAGATACAAGCCCCTGCTGCTAACAACTTAGATGGTTGTTGCAGCTCGGATTGGATGACAATTAAAAAAAAATACTTATAATATGTCTCCTCTTGGTTAACGTGTCCCTTCTTTGTCTCCCATCCTCCCTCCCCACTTCCTGTCCTGGTCCCTCTCTCATCTAGCAGCAGGCACCACGGCCAGTTCCAACGCGGGAGCCATGAACTCTCTGACTTCTCTGGGCACCCTTCAGGGCCTGGCGGGGGCCACCGTGGGCCTGAACAACATTAATGCACTAGCAGGTAGTGTCAACAGTGAGTATTCACCCTGTCATCATCATCACCACTCCATCCATCCCATACAGCAGCATCGCCCATAGAAGCTGTCACTACATACAGAGAGATGGCATTGCAAAGGGCACAGATGCAGGGTGCAGCCCTAGCGCACTCCTTTAATCTCGAATGGCTTCGTTTAATTTTAATGGATGTGCCAGCAGCATAATAGCCTCCAGTCTCGTACGTCAATTGATTCCTTTTTACAGGCATTTATTCGTGTTCCGATCTTGTCCAGAATAAAATAGATTCTCTCTAGACACGAATCCAGGCCTGTTAAAGTTGAGAACTTGCTGTCTCTCAGTCATCTCTCTGAGTTTTACCCAACAGCAAACCTCTGGCTTCATCTCAAACATTCAGTAACAGCTGCCTCACCCATCTATCCAGCCACTGATCCATCCATCCGCTTCCTGGTTGTGTCCTGGGTTATGCTTGATGTAAGAGTGCCGTTTTGCCGTCCCGGCTGTGTCAGCGTGCCGCTGTCACCTCACCTGTCTGTCCCTATGTGGGCCACGTTGTACACTGCTCAAAAGAATAAAGGGAACACATAAGCAAAGCAATGTAGCTCCAAGTCAATCACACTTTTGAGATATCAACCTGTCCAGTTAGGAAGCAACACTGATTTGTGACTCAATTTCACCTGTTGGTAAATTGTCTAATTTCCACCAGGTGGAAATTAGACAATTTGCAAGACAACCCCTATAAAAGGAATGGATTTGCAGGTGGTGGCCACAGACCATTTGCCTGTCCTCATCTTTTCTGGCCGATCTTTGGTTAGTTTTTCATTTTGCTAGTGCCCTCACCACTAGAGGTGGCATGAGGCGGTATCTGCAACCTACAGAAGTTGCTCAGGTAGTGCAGCTCATCCAGGATGGCACATCAATGCGTGCTGTGGCAAGAAGATTTGATGTGTCTCCCAGCACAGTGTCCAGAGCATGGAGGAGGTACCAGGAGACAGGCCAGTACACCAGGAGACGTGGAGGGGGCCGCAGGAGGACAACAACCCCGCAGCAGGACCGCTATCTGGTCCTTTGTGCAAGGAGGAACAGGAGGAGCACTGCCGGAGCCCTACAAAACGACCTTCAACAGGCCACTAATGTGCAGGTTTCTGCTCAAACAGTGAGAAACAGAATGCATGAGGATGGTATGAGGGCCCGACGTCCACAATTGGGGCCTGTGCTAACAGCCCAACACCGTGCAGCCCGATTGACCTTTGCCAGAGAACATCTTGGTTGGCAGATTCGCCATTGGCGCCCTGTGCTCTTCACAGATGAGAGCAGGTTCACACTGAACACATGTGACAGACGTGAGAGAGTCTGGAGACGCTGTGGAGAACGTTCTGCTGCCTGCAACATCCTCCAGCATGACCGGTTTGGCGGTGGGTCAGTGATGGTCTGGGGAGGCATATCCTTGGAGGGCCGCACAGACCTCTACGTGCTAGCCAGAGGTACCATGACTGCCATTAGGTACCAGGATGAGATCCTCAGACCCATTGTCAGACCATATGCTGGTGCAGTGGGCCCTGGGTTCCTGCTCATGCATGACAATGCTCGTCCTCATGTGGCCAGAGTGTGTCAGCAGTTCCTGTATGTCGAGGGCATTGATGCTATGGAGTGGCCTGCACGTTCTCCAGACCTGAATCCAATCGAGCACCTCTGGGACATCATGTCTCGTACCATCCGCCAACGCGATGTCGCACCACAGACTGTCCAGGAGTTGACCGATGCCCTGATCCAGGTCTGGGAGGAGATCCCTCAGGAGACCATCCGTCGTCTCATCAGGAGCATGCCCAGACGTTGTAGGGAGTGCATACAGGCACGTGGAGGCCACACACACTACTGAGCCTCATTTTGAATCGTCTTGGAAGAATTTCCACAGAAGTTGGATCAGCCTATGTTCTCATTTTCCACTTTGATTTTGAGTATGATTCTGAATCCAGACCTTAATGGGCTAATGATTTTGATTTCCATTTATCATTCTTAGGTTATTTTGCTCTAAACACATTCCTCCGTCTAATAAATAAAGATTTTCAGCTGAAATATTTCATTCATCGAGGTCTATATTGTGTTTTTAGGTGTTCCCTTTATTTTTTTGAGCAGTGTATTTGTTCTGTGTTTTTCTGTGGCTCTTTATCGCTGTGTATCTCCTCTGTGTGATCTGTACCGTTGTGTCGCCAGGAATGTTAATGTCCCGGGTAGCTGAATTGGGAGTCAAAAACCCCAAACGTCACATTTGTGACTTGAGCGTCCCATACAGCGGGACCACATCCCCGACAGATATACGTTTCAATCCACACGTGTATCATATAGGTCTCGGAGCACATATTTGGTGTGCTTTTCTCGCTCTAATAGCGACTGCCAAGATATCCGGTGTGTGTCCTGCCTTTGACCTCTAGGGAAACGGGGCTGGGATCTTAATCAGTGTTGTTATGACAGCAGAGATCCTGTACCGCCGCGCTTCTCGACCACATTATTCTCCTCTGACCTTTACCGCTCCTCAGCTGTATCCGCTGCGTAAATCATACACACACACACACACACACATATACATACATATATATATATATATATATATATACACGCAGGAGCGCGAACACACAGAGAACACACAGACACGTTGCACACACACATAGTAACACAATTCCACCCACACATCAAATGCAACTGAACTGTGAACTGCAAGTTTCATATTCCGTTTTTGTCCACTTCCCCCTCCTCCCACACCCACACCCACGACTTTGTCAGCTCCCTCACCACCCTCATTTAAACACATCTAGGGCTTAATTGAATTGCAAAGGTCACTGGTGCAATTATTCCCGAATAAATGAGTGACCTATAATCCGGCGCTCCATGGTGATAATTTATTTGGCTGTGTCTGACGGCTAGGCGACAGGACGCCGAGCCAATGTCAGACCCCCACAAACAAGTTGCCCTCCATCATGATATTAAGCTGTTGCACACTCTAATGAGCGTTGCTGTCTTCGCCTACTTTTCAGCACAACCTTCCTCTCCCAACACCCCCCCACACAACCTCCACTTCCTTCCCCCAGAATCAAGACGTCAAAGGCGCTGCAGGCACCACTGACCAGGCTTTTGCTCATTTTGTTTCTACCGCCGTTCATCTGAAGTGCTTTTCAGTCATGCTGTTGAGAGACGTAGAATGATCAATTAGGGCCACTGAAAACACTTGGTCCCTGTGAAAATAGAGATGTTGAACTCTGAACTGCACATTAAATGGGCTTCGCCCATGTGTCGTTAAGTTGGGAGGCCCGTTGGCACTGTCATCATTCTGGTGTCTGATTTCCTGCTCGGTGTTGTGATGTTCTCTGTTGGGCCCTCCAGCTACACATAAATGTTCTACGTCTTAGTGGTATTTATGTGTGGTGTGTTTGTGTGTTTCTCTTGTGCATCACTATGTGTTTATTTGCCTATCTCTTGTACGGTCATGTGCAATTGTGGGGCTGTCACCAGCTATGTTCATATAGTGTGTCATTTACATGACCTATATGTTCGTGTCGTACTGTTTTCTGCTGGTGCCATGTGAGTTGTTGTGTCTCGTGCATATTGCTGTGCACATGGTTAGTGTGTATTCGACATGTGTGTGCCGTATCGTGTATAGTCTTATGTATAGTCTACCTGTGTGAGTGTGATCTCTGGTCCGAAGAGTGGCGTGAGGCATGGGTGTACATTTCTGTGTATGGTTGTGTGTGTGTCTGTGTGTCTGTGTGTGTGGTAAAACATACTAACCTTCAGTGGGAGCGCTAATGAGTAAGTGCATTCTTCTTTCTTTATTGTTGGGTTTTTATGTAAAGTTGCTCAAATGCTCTCAGGTATGGCGGCCCTCAACGGAGGCCTGGGCGGCACGGGGCTCACCAACGGCACCGCGGGGACCATGGACGCGCTGACGCAGGCTTACTCAGGGATCCAGCAGTACGCCGCCGCCGCCCTGCCCACCCTCTACAGCCAGTCCCTGTTGCAGCAGCAAGGCGCTGCTGGGAGCCAGAAAGAGGGTCAGTAGTCTGGGACCTCCTGCTGCTGTAAAGATCTGCATTATAAAGTTCATGTTCAGCAGCATAAGGAGTACATTCTGCAGGGGGGATGGAGGCTTGACTTGAGGTTGTCAACCTTTGAACCGAAAACATGTGGGTACGGGCCTAGGATGGTAGAACTGATAGTCTTCATAATAAATTCCATGATATTTTCATAAAATATGGGGAGGGTAGAAAGGTGACACACCAGCGTTAGCCAACGAAACAATCTTGGCAGACTTGTGAGAAATCGGGGGAGTCGTTTTACTACACACCACCATCCCTGTCCTCTTCATCCACAGCCCTTTCTTCACCTTTTTCTAAGCGACAGTGTCGTTCTTCCCACCATTAACTCTGATTCTTTACTCAGCCTTTGCAAACATACATTGATGCTGTAGATTATATAGCACACTTCATCTGTCTGTTGTCGAATTACCTGAGGAGTGACTCAGCCACTCCCTGAAAGATGGCGGGCAGAGTTTGGGACTTTTTTGGAAATCGGACATCAGATATCGCCTGTGTAAATGAGATGCTGTCAGATTGGTCCAGGTGCGCAGGATATGAGCCAGGACTCCCCTTTCCATCCAACTTTTAATTACATTCCAGGAGATTAATCAAATGTCACAAAATAAATAAAATCATATGATTTAGGCGTGTTTCCATCAGAGCTGTTTAAGAGAGTACAACCCTGAATGTAGGCCGATACGTCAAAGTTCCACGCTCCCCAGAAAGATGGACAGTCTGTCAAAAATTGACTTATATCGGACAAGTTTTTATTGATGGCCATGATCACTGCTGTCTGAAGACTTAAGGCAAATGATAGTGTAGTGATACACACACACACATGCACACAAAGAGCTTGTAACATAAGGTTAGCATGAAGAAAAAGCTCATCATGTGATTGAATTATATTTACATTTCTTATTTTATTTGGCAAATGCTTTTCCATTGCAATTTTTAAAAAATTTTCATTAAATAAAAAGTTTATCCACCTCAAGTGAAGGTAAAACACTTTATGCAAGTTTAGGGGGATTATATTTGCTATTTGCTGAAATCCCTCATGCCTCTTATTGGAAATGATCAATTTCACATTGATCCATTTAACACAAACACTTTTAGGGAGAGAAAATCTTCAGAATAGATCACGATCTTACCAGGAAAGTAAAGATTATAAAGAAAGAAGTGTACGATCATCGATTAATTAAGTCCTTTTGTTCATTTAAAGAGGTATAAATCTGTAAAAATGCCTATATGTATACTTGTGAGTACCACGCTAACCTACCCACTTGACCCCCTCACCACCACCCCTACAGGTCCTGAAGGTGCCAACCTGTTCATATACCACCTGCCCCAGGAGTTCGGAGACCAAGACATTCTGCAGATGTTCATGCCTTTTGGAAACGTGGTCTCCGCCAAAGTCTTCATAGACAAACAGACAAACCTAAGCAAGTGCTTCGGTACGACAACGCTGGTATCAACTGCTTGCTCACAAGGGCTGGGCGATATGTGAAATATTTAAACTATATTGACGATGATTTTTTTTGGAGATGTCAAAGTAGGCAGCTTCATGAACATTGCGGCAATCTAGAGTAACTAAACACCAGACCATTTTAGTGAGTGTGCTGACGTCTACGGATTAAAAACCATGTAAATGTTAAAACATGGCAGGCTGGGCTTGGTACTCTGTGGTGTTGGCATAGCAGGATAAACAGCTGCAAATAATAACATTAATAATGGATCTGTTGGATGACCCAGCATTGACAGTAGTGTTGACAATTGTTCATGCTAGCTCTGTCTGTCAATGCTGATAATCCAACAGATCCATTATTAATGTTATTTGATGCAGCTGTGTTTATCCTGCTATGCTAACATCACAGAGTACCAAGACCAACCAGCCTGCCATATTTTAACCTTTACATGGTTTTTAACCTGGAGATCCCAGCAAACTCACTTAAATGTATAGGATTTAGTTATTCTTTAATGTGCTTTTTAAGCAGCCAAAAAGAGATTCCTGAAGACCAGGTCAACTGCACTCGTCCCACGAGTATTGAGAGCTGGTACAGAACTGATTTTAAAAAGTCATTTCAGTAAACCATTTCAGAGAAAATGCATGAACAGCAACATATATACATCATCAAATGCTTTAAAAATTTAGTTTTTTTTTCCAGCCATATCGCCCACCCCTAGTTCTTGGAAAACATGAACACATGCAGATACCTCTCGTTAGATCTCCTGGCCTCACTTTCACCTCTTCTCCCTTCGATCCTCTTGTCTTGCCCTCCTTTGCGGCCCTCCCTTTTACTCCCCAACCCCCATCCCAAACCTTTGCCCATTTTCCATCTCCAGGCTTCGTCAGCTACGACAATCCTGTGTCGGCGCAGGCAGCCATCCAGGCCATGAACGGCTTCCAGATCGGCATGAAGCGGCTGAAGGTGCAGCTGAAGCGCTCCAAGAACGACAGCAAACCGTACTGATCTTAGCGCTATAGGGTCTATCTGCTCCCCATGTTAGCACTGCTAGGGTAAGTCCCCTAAAAATGAGCCACGACCTCTACACAGGGAGTAGGGGGTGGGGGGTGGGGGGTTGGGGTTCAGGTGGGAGGGAGGGACGGAGAAAGGGAGGGGGAGATGACCCACGGAAAAAAAAACACCCAGAGGGAGACCCACACGCCTTGTTTTATTCTTTTATTTTTGTTTCGTTTTTGCTTATTTGTTTCCTTTCAAGTTTTTTTCATGTTAACAGTATTATTATTTATTTATTATTATTTTTTGAACAAACATGAACACTTCCATCAACCGCCATTACGTTGTACAATTTCTAGCAATGGAAGGAAGTAGCTATCTCGGGTTGCTTTTTATTTTTTGAAGATGTGAAAACGTTGTTGCAATTTTTTCCTTTTTTCTAAATGATAACATATTTTTGGAGAACTGGTTAGTTCGTCAGTGCCGAAGTAAAGATAGAAGCCATGTTTTTTCCCTCTTTTTCCTCTCTCTCTCTCTCTCTCTCTCTCTCTCTCTTTGCGAAACCCGAGGCCTGGTGATGCAGTTTTTAAGGGTCCATTTTTTTAATTTTTTTTTAATTTTTCTGTTTAATTTTAATTTTTTGACACGCACACCAATATGCACATTTAGACCTTTGACCTCCATGGTGTTGGTTGCGGGCTGCCGCTGCTTCTTTAACCCCTCGTATGCCTGCAGGCACCCGGGAGCAAAGGCTACAAGACAATAGTGGCCTCTCACATAGACACTGTCATCGTCAGCGTATCGTGAAGTTTTACCCCAGCTACACCCTACCATTTATGTCAGACAAGGTTTTTTTTTTAATTATTATTATCATTATTTCCTTAAAGATTTATAAGAAATGAATTAGCTGATACACTTCTGGGTCAGATCACATTGGTCTTTGTTGAAGGGGATATTACGTAGAACATTTTCGAACCAACATCCAGAATTTGACGAAGGCTATAAATATGGATACTTACTGAAAGCAGAGTTTTATGGGTGGGTGGGCGGTGGTGGGGGGAAGGGTGCCACTGAAAATACTTGATGTTTCTTGAAAGATTAAAAAAAATAAAATAATAATAATTCAAAAGTACAGAGAAAAGCCACAGGCCTGTAAATTCTATTTGTAAAAAAAGCAGTTCTATTTTTATACAACATTTTTACTGCCTCAAGATTTAAAAAGAAAGAAAAAAAGGATTTTATTTATCGCCTATCGTTTTAAGTTATTCGGACTCCTAAAGTAAACGCGTCGTTTTCAGAGTTAGACCATCATTGGCCGAGTCTCACGGGGGGGTTGGGTGGGGGGGGACAAAAAAATCGGCTTCCCCGGTGTTCTTCTTTGGTGTCGCTTTAGTCCAGAACCACGTTCCCACCGCCACTGCCATCCCCCGCCCATACACCCCGCCCCTCCACACACACACACCTTCACACTCCTCTGTACGTCTTCGCATCACCCTCCTTCATCATCATCCACCCCTCTCCTTCCATACTTCCATCCTTCCATCCATCCTTCCATCCATCCGTAGTTGGAAATCACCTGTCAAGTTTCTACCTTTCCTTGCGTTTTGTTTTCAGTGTTACCTTATGTTACGTTTTTTGTTTGTTTGTATTACGGAACAAAAAAAGCAAAACAAAAAAGAGAGAGATATTTTCAATGGAAAACTATGAATAATTTCTCCCAAATGACCCATCCATCTCCCTGCCTCCCCCGGGGGCACGGGACGCTCATGGATATCAATTTGGGTGCTCTCTGTTCCATGTGGGTGTTGCAGGAGTGAGCGAGTATGTGTTTGTATTTTTAATCTGTGTGTGTGTGTGTGTGCGCGTGTGTGTGTGTGCGCGTGTGCATTGTTGCTGTTTGTGTAAATCTAAAGCATATATCATTTTATATTTTAAAAAAAATCTGAGAACGTAAAGCTAAAAACTGATAATTGTGTAGTCGCTGAGTGGTGTTTCTGTTCCCAATGGTTTGCATTGTTGTTGATGTTGTTGTTGTTGTTGTTGTTTGTTGTTCTCCTGATTTAAATGCTGTTAGTGGTGTGGTGCTCTGGCTCTCTGTGTTTGTAACTCTCTCCTCTCCCCTGTTTTCTTCCCCTAGAAACCCATCTCCATGCCTGTTAGCTCATCGTTTGCCTAGCATGTCTCCGTGGCGTCCCCCAAATAAAAAAAAAAGAACAAAAACACAAAAAAACCCACAAAAAAAAACACCAAAACAAAAACAAGTGTCATCGTCCTGTCATTGTTTTCTGATGTCTTTTCTGAGCTCACCTGATCATAACCTGGTCTCCGCCTACTGACCTTTTGAACTTTGAACTTAGCTTGACATTTTTGGACTTTTCTTGTTTTTGTTTTGTTTTGTTTGATTTGGTTTGGTTTGGTTTGGTTTTGCATGTGACCTCATTTTAATATGTTGTTTTGTTTCCTGGGAGAGAGTAGGAGTAGGGACTGTCAGGGTTGAAGGAGGGAGGGAAGACATGTGAGAGAAATGAATTAATGTGAAAAAGACTGAGAATTTCTATGGACAAACGAAGAAGAAAAAAAAAACAAATGTGCTTTTAAAAGAGAAAAAAAAAACAACAACCTGTGGCAAAGCAATTTTCATTCGGTTTATTTCATTTCGGGGTTTTTTGTTTTTGTTTTTTTGTCTTTATGTTGGGTTTTGCTTTCCCTTTTCCTTTTCCTCATTTAAAGTAAACTTGAAAGTCCAGTGAAGGGATTGGCCTGCCGTCCGGCTCGCGGCACCACTGGCTGACGTCAGACGCAGGTCACCTGGTCTCCATGACGATAAGACTACTTCCAAACAGTTTTGAAAAAAAAAAACAAAAAAAACTGTCTGATCAACAGGAGGTGCTCTCCGAGCTCTCCAGTGGTTTTTACATTTTTCAGGCAGTGTAAAGTTTTTTGATAAGGCCATTTTAAGTGGCTCTGTTTCTCATTAAAGTCTATATATAGAACCACTTTTTTCTAGAGTAGTTTAAAGGTAACAAAATAATAATAATAAAAAAAAGACATTTGCCCTGTTTGGGGGGGAGAAATGCTACCTACTTGTGTCACCTTTTGCTGAACTGACTCACAGATAGACAATCCGTGGTTTAAATGCACATGATGAAATGACCTATATTTTCTACTGTTTAAATGTATAAAGGAGGAAAAAAACAAAAACAAACAAAAAAAACCAACAATGCTACGATACTTGTAACCCGCGTTAACGTTGGTGCTTCTCGTGAGTTTAGTTGTGGTTTCATCACAAGTCTAACAGTCTTAAATGTCTCATGTTTTTAAAGAGAAGACTAAAAAAATCAGTTTACTTGAACAATAGATAAAGCCTTTCATATTACTATAATAGTTCCTTTGTTTGTTTGTTTTTGTTTTCTTTTGTTTTCTTTTTTTTATAAAGGAGTCCCTATTTGCTAAATTTCTTGTTGGTTAATTAGCTATATAAAATTCCTAAAAATATATATAAATATAAATATATCTATATATATCTATATATATAATATGTCAGCTTGTGAAGCATCAATGTCATTATTATTTTATTTCTCTTGTGGGAAACAATATTTAGGTGTGTTTTGTTGTTCGGCAAAAATGTCTTATAAAGAAAAAAAAAGACAAGATCAGTGGAGTTTTAGTGCCAAAATTCTGAAGGTACTTCCTGCCTAGCGCGTCAGTGTATTTCTTGTGAAATTATTTGATAACATGGGTATTTTATTAAGTGTTTTGTATGGATCCCTCATATTTAAAATATAGATTTAAAAAGAGTTTGTTAAACTTGCTATTCTGTGGTCTTGTTGCCTGAAAATGTCATGTTTGCTTTTTTTTTTCTCTTTATAATGATGTAAAAAGTGCCCATGTGTCGTAGATATATGTAACGTGTGTGTGCGCGCGTGAGTGTGTGTGTAGATATTGATACATATAAATACACACGCGCACGCGCACTTGCACACGGACACAAGAGACTCTCGTGCAGACCTCACGTGTTACTTTTGTTCTGGCTATATGAGAGCCCCTGAGCGTGAACGCCTCTGCAGTTATTACCCACAAGCGTCAACACACACACGCACACACACACACAATATTCAGCACTGATCTTTTAGCCAATGTACAGCTGTTTTGTTCATCAAAGCCTTAGCACAAGCCTTTGCACTCCCTTTCTATCTGTCTCACGCTTACACACGCGCACACGCACATCATGCAGCGCCGTTTCCTTTGCTTCGTTTTTTACCAGCGCGCTCGCGCACGCCATTCCGCCCTCGCCCCCCAATTCAATATCAAGTTTAAGTCTTACGTGGAGCCTTATTTTTAACCTCCTCTCAACCCCCCCCCTCCCTCCTCCCCGGCCGTCGGTTTCACAGCGTCTGCGATGCGGTTGCAGATGTCACAGACAGTCAGGATCGTTATTTTGTTGCTCGCGCGCCATCACCTTAGTTGAGTCAACCTAAAACATCAAGTCTGTACTGCCATGATGTAAGCGCGGGGCAAGAACTAGCGCGTTCACGAGCGCTCTGCGAGGAACAACGCACCCTCGGAAACAAGAAAAAAAAAAACATCAACACACACCAGAGACAGACGGCAAGAAGGGCGGTTGTTTTTTTTTTTGGTTAATTGTTGTGTTCTGTCGCTTGTGTTGCCCATCTCTGGACTAGTCCGTGGATTGTTTCTAAAATAGTCGTTCTGACAATTGTAAGACTTCTTACCTATCGTAGTGTGATGGGCCCAAAAGAACCGTGCTGAGATGCCAAAGCGTGTTGTTGACATTCTCATAGTCAGCCGGTTTACATGGCACAATGTTGTCAAGTCTATGAAACTGCCCCCCAGCTCCCCTCCCTCGACGCCTATAGTTTACGGTCTGCAAAAAAAAATAAAAGAAAAAAGGCAGCACTATTTTCTATGGAACCTCACCAAATCGCCTTAACCGGGGAGTGTCGTAACAGTATTATAAGACTGTAAGACATCGTCATTCAGCGGTGTGTGCCAAGTTTAGGTCCTTTTTTTTTGTACACTGTTAACCCTCCACTTGTCAAAACTCTTGGTTAGCTCCGCCATTTTATCCCACAGCCGCAGCAGAAATGGCTGAAATGGCCGTCATGCTCACAGTGATGGAGGGAAGGGAAAGAGAGATGCCAGAGAGCGGGGCTGTTTTCTCCATGGCTGCCGTCTCCAGGCTAACCTGGTTTATTAGAAACGGGGCTATGTGAAGAGCCACCTTATTGGAATAGCGACAGGGGAAATAAAACGCTATTGGTTCAAGAGGAGGGGTCACGTCTCCGATCTGCAACGAGCTAAACAACAGCCACTGCCAAGACAAAGGCGATACCGCCTTCATTATCCTGTCTCACACCAAATCCAGTGTCAAACTTTAGCTGATAAAATGATCCATCAAATGGAGGAGGCCAGCAGACTTTTCCTGAATGCAGTGGAAGCATAGAAGCAGCGTAAAAATAGCTACCTTTACAATCAACCCGGATAGCATCCGGATGTGGGCCACTTCAGGCAATGATGCGGCACTGGTGGCCTTCTTCTGGCCCTGACAAAATGGATGTCAGCCTAAAGTGGCCCACATGTATCATAGTAAATATGGCCCAAATATGCCAAATCAAATGTGGGCCTTTTTTGGCAAAGACGTGGTGCTCTCTCGGCAACATGGTCAGGAATGGTTAGGATTTCTAATCCCACAAGTATTGATAGGCCATTTTATGACGCGGTCGCCATCGCGTGCAGGTTGCAGGCCTCCACATCCCTACCACAGCACTGTTAAAAGCAAAAGCTCACCAGGAAACCCTCGTGTCCTACCAACTATGAGAACTATTGATGGCGTATAATGCACATTTCATGTATTCACTTCACTCTTAGCTCAACAACAGTGCAATCTGATCGCAGGTGCGGAGGCCGCAGATTGCAGAGCGAACCCGAGTTAAAAAGCACATTTTGAATGACGTCGTACATGCAGGTGTTTGTGTTATCCAAGGGCGTTTAGCCGTCCGAAATCTGTTGTAAATTACCAAATGTCATGATGGAGACACAGCCCGTTAGCCGCGTAACACCGCGCGGTGTGTCAGCGCCTGTCTGTGTCGCGTGAGCGAGAGGCTCCCGGCAGGGGTGTCTGTTGGGTGGCTCGCCTCAGGGGCTGTCATCACCGATGCTCGTTGTAATCTTTCTCTATCTTGTCACTGCTCATTTCTCTGTTCTCCTTCTCTCTTAATTATCTTAAGTGCTATTTATCAAACAATGGATTTGAAAGGAAAAAAATTGTTTCTTTGCATTATGGCTTATGTCAAGTTTTTTGAGGAAAAAAAATGTTTGTGTGTTTACTCTCTCTCTCTGTGCCGTAAAAGAGCTTGTTGTCTGTAGAATAATCCAGTTTTGTTTCTTTCGATTCTAAAAGGATTTCAGTAGTTTAAGCAGTGTTGTCTTGAGAGAAGCCAAAGTCAATGCATTTCAGTGGATCCTGTAAGCGTGATGTATGTTTGTTTGACAACACTTCGAAATCTGTCACTGGATGGGATTTAAAAGTACAAAAAAAATGCAGGCTTTCATATTTCTACAACTGATTGTACTTATGCATTTTGTACCAGTGGAACTTTTTATACTGGAGATTAAAGGATACAAAAAAACAAAAAAAAAATCCTAGAAAAACGCTGTGTGGCCTGGTGGTGTGGCCTGACCCTGACTGGTCCCGAGCATGATTTCTAGCTGGCATTGAGAAAGTTGGCTTTTGATATAAGATTTTCTAGAAGATCTTTGGCTTTATTTCTTTCACTTCTTTTTCCTCACTTGTGTGTTGTTGTTCTTTCTTTCCTTTCTCTTCTGTTATTTTCGTTTTCTTTTTCAGAAACAGAGGGTAGATGAGTGTCAGCTCTTTCTTTTTTCGGTTTATAAATAGTTCTAGCAGGTCTGTCTATACAGCAGGGGTAAGTTTCATTTGACTTCTGTATTGTGCTGTCTACATGATAAGACAACTATAGAAAAAGAAGGAATAGAAATATTTAGTCACCTTCCGTGGATTAATGCATTAGTTTAATAAAGAGATCAACTAATTAGAGGTTTTTGCTTTTAGCTGTTTAGATTTTTCCGGTTTCTCTGTCCTTCTCTGTGAACTAACTGTGTAGCTGAAGCAGTCAGAATTATTTTTGTAAACGTATGTTCTTGTGTGATGCAGTTTTTTGCTTCTGTCTCCTATATTAAACCATTTTTCCTAATACTCGTCTCTCTCTGTGTTGTTGTGTTCCAGTGCCTGTCTGACGTTGTGCTGTTTCACACCCCCACATCCTCCTCTCTTACTTCCCTCTCTCTTCTTTTCCTTCACCAGCTCTCATGCTCACTCTCTTCTTTTCCTTCACCATCTCTCTCTCTATCTCTCTTCTTTTCGTTCACCATCTACCTCTCTCTTTATCTCTAAATTTAAAAAATCGTTCTCTCGCTCCTTTTCCTTCACCATCTCTCTTTCGCTCTTCTTTTCTTTCACCATCCCTCTCTTCACCATCTCTTCCTATTGCGCTCTCTTTCTATCTCTATCTCTCTTTCTTTTCCTTCATCATCTCTCTTTCTGTTGCTCTTCTTTTCTTTCCCCATCTCTCTCTTCTTTTCCTTCACTATCTCTATCTCTAAATTTTTAAAAATCAATCTCTCTTCTTTTCCTTCACTATTTATCTATCTCTCTGTCTGTTTCTCTTATTTTCCTTCATCATCTCTTTCTGTCACTCTTCTTTCTTTCACCATCTCTCTCTATCTCTAAATAAAAATCTCTCTTTTCCTTCACCATCTCTCTATCTCTATGTCGCTCACTCTCCTTTTCCTTCACTATCACTCTTTCTCTCGCTAGCTCTTCTTTTTCTTCACCATCTCTCTTTCCTTCCAGCTCTCATATATATATATATATATATATATATATATTGCTCTCTCTCCCTGTCATTCCTTCCAGCTCTCATATATATATATATATATCGCTCTCTCTCTCTCTCTCTCTCTCCCTCTCCCCCTCTACCTCATGCCTTCCCGCTCTCATATTTATTCTCCTTCCGTGTTTGTTTTTGTTTTACACATGGTAAAGTTGACTCCATCCCCCGGCGACAACTCACTATGCTGTCCCTAACATAGTAAATATACATCATCATGTACACTGTGTATGTATATTACTGTGTAGCTGGAGTTGCTGTGTGACAGGAAAACAAAACTATTTGTCCAGAAACGACCAGACAGGAAATTTGGGAGCCTGCTGACTCCAAACTGCATCTGACCTGTGCTCATTTCTCTGATTAAATAAGAACGAAAACAAACTGAAGCCTCGTTGTCTGGTCACCCATCAGCAGATTCCAATGATCTCATGACGTATAATGATTGGCCGGTGATTTCTATAGAGGACGGATGGTACCGCTGTCCCTGATAAGGGAACGGCTTGTCTGTAGCCAGTGTGCGTGTTCCCTCATCAGGACCGGCCTGCTGTGTCTCCCCCCCCCCCCCCCCCGTGCTGTGCACTGTTCTGGGCTGTAGGCCTCTCCACGTGTCTGTGTCCACCTCCACTCCTGTGCTGTCTTACTATCACTACTGCATCC
Source organism: Lampris incognitus (assembly GCF_029633865.1). Lineage (NCBI taxonomy): Eukaryota > Metazoa > Chordata > Actinopteri > Lampriformes > Lampridae > Lampris > Lampris incognitus. The sequence goes on along the minus strand of NC_079213.1, from coordinate 31,338,612 downwards.
CCAGTAGAGAGAGGGAGAGGAAAGAGAAGTCAAAGTTTTACAACTTTTCTTCGAAAGCCACTGACTCTTACCTTAACTCCTTCAGTATAAAGCAGCGTGGGCGATGTGCACCTCTGCAGAGATCGTAGGGGTGCATAGCTACAGCTCACAAGGCTCTATATTTCTGGCAACTTTTCAATATAACTGCGGTATATACTAATATCTAGCCTACACTCTGGGTAGCGTGTAAATTAATGATCCAAGTGGCTTTATGAACTTTCAGACACATTAAGGTTTTTCTTTCCTTTCACCAGTGCACCAAGTCTGTTATTAAGTATTGATTGTGGGGCTCAGGCAGGTTATACAATAAAGTGCTTTCAGCCTATAGGGCCTGCCGGTGGGAAGAGATTATTAGGCTGTTATTATTGTCAACATGTGACCTGTAATTGAAGGAAATAGATGTGGTGCACAATTTTTTAGTATTTCTAATTGGGTTTTCACTCTGGGTTTTTGTCCTCTTTTCAAAAAGAAGCCTAACTAGGCTGGAGGAGCCGGGACATTTAACGGTATGAAGTGATGATTATTTTCTTTTTTTTTTCTACTTCTACTAATCGTTGGTACACACACGTGAACTTAAACAAACACACATTAGATCTGAGTGAAATCGACCCATTGTGCTGAAGGGGCCTAACAGGTAAGGACACATCCTTCACTCTCCAGGGAAAGGTCGCTTGTTAACAAGGTAAGGTTTGTCACTGAGATGGAAACACGACCCAGTACACGCTAGTTACTAATTATGAAGCACGTACGCACACACACACCACACACCATTAAATGTGTGTGTGTATGTGTATTTGTATGTATGTGTGTGTATATATATATATATACACACACATAATGGTGTGTGGTGTGTGTATTTGTATGTGTGTGTGTAAAATGCTATATATATATATATATATATATATATATATATATACACACACACACACACGTGTTGGATTTTACAGTGGAATGAGTTGCTTAGGCTATTGTGTGGGGAAAGTACAGAGGTCAGAGTGAAAGCTATCAGAAACCATGGACAACGCTCTGACACGCGGTGACGTAAACAGACTGTCAATCAAATCAAATCACATCAACTCGTCAACCATCTATAGCTGTACTGTTTGCATAACTATAGCTGTTATTGGGACGGTATGTAGATTAAAAAACACACCAGCAGGTGAATTGTTAAGATTACTAGCCTAAAAACTACTGTAAATATGTATAGCTGACTGGAGCTAATGTTAAGTTTATTTTTGACATGACTGTTTCTGCAGTCAGTTTAACCAGCTTCACGGACCGGAAGTGTGCCCATCAGCTGATCTCCGTGACTGAAGTGTCGGGAGAACTCGTTGTTGCTGCAATGTGTAACAGTCGAAACATGCACTATTGTGTCTACTGCAATTCAACTTCCTCTCTTGCACACATGTCACGCCGTGGTCTAAATCATCTCTACAGTATTTTGGGTATAGTAATGAAGTAATTTGTTCAAGATTGCTTTCCTTATGCAATAATTGGTGGACAGAAAACTGACCATCAGTCAGACCGTGTGCGTGTATATATGATTATTTAGGGCTAACTTTATATCCAGCTTGCTAGCCTAACATTAGCATGGTTGTCCTCACACCACTGAGGGCAGCGATGGGGGGGGGGGGGGTCGTCCGTGGGCTGGCGGCTGTTTATAAAAAAAGCCAAAGGAATCTAATTAAGGGAGCTTTGCTACCTTCTCCTGTTCTTTTCTGTCTGGTCTTTTCTTACTGCTGCTTTTATGTCTGACAGGCGTGACTGCTCGCTCGGCTTGCAGATGTGCTCAGCTTTGTCAGTCTTGACGTTCAGATTTTGCACCTAAACTAGTATATCGTCTCGTCTCGTCACGTGATCAAACAGAGGCTTGACATTGGACAACATACACATTACCCAGCAATCATCATTGCACATCTGCATATGACAAACATGCCAAAGTAAATAAGAAATTATTCGTTAATTGAATTGTTTTGTAGTTTATGCAGAACCAGCATATAATTTTGTTATAGACAGATTTTTTTTTAACCAATAAATAAATAAATAAATAAAACCCATGACAGGGATGCGTTTGCCTTTTTGGCGGCAGATAACCAAAGGCCCCAATTCAATTGAACATTACCTTGAGTTTTTCTTTGTACACGGGTGTATTCCAGAGGCGGTCATCTGAAACACTTGCAAGGGCCCGTTCTCTGCTCAACACATTATTGGAGGGCCCGCTATCCCTACGCCCTACGCTATACTTACACCACTGGATGAAAATCTCCAAACAAAACCTACAATAAAACTTTTTAGTTTTAGGTAGCTAGACTGTGGCCATATTGGGTCCACAGATCAATCAACACAAAAAAACAGTAAAAAATATTATAAATAAAATGTTAATGCTCACCCTTGAGAGTCTTTAATGCCGGATGCGGTGCGTTCAGCCTACTTGCAAAACATTTTTCTGAATCAAATTACTTGTTGAAGGGAAACGTTTCTTCCAAAACGAGCGCTCTTTTCAACACCGTATTAAGAAGCAGGTCTGTGAAGCCTCGACGCGCACCGCCATGAAATCAGGCTGGGTGCACAAATTGAACTTTGACCTCCAAGTATTGCGCGCCTCTAGGGGCCCGCGTCCAATCACAATCCGGTCTTTCCACGGGGCGGAAGTCGTGTAGGCGCCAAATCCCAGCCTCATCGCGACCATAGAGGAGAACGGCGGTCATGCTGCTGTTCTGTGCACTGTAGTAACACCAGGGCCCGGCATAAAAGCAGTTACGCGGTGTAAAAGGGCCGAAACGACGGAGATATCAGGTGGGTGAAACTATTATTGTGTTTATGATGTTAACTAACAAGTCTTTGAAAAACTTAAGTTAAACACCACTGGCGTGCTGACGTAGGATTGTTTTAACACGCCAAACATTCGGGGAAATGGCATGTTGACGAGGACTCGCTGAATATTTCCCGCCTTATTTTAAAACTTTACTGAAAAATCGTATCAAACACAACAACATAAAGAACACATAAAGACATACAAAATACAACGTCAACGACACAAGGCCCCCCAGGGTACCGGCAAAAAAGAGTTGTCATTCAAAAGGTCCCGCCTCTTCCGTAGACTGGCTTCTTCGTGACGTGATGCGCTCTGGTCGCGCTCAACCGTGCGTAAACTTGATACTGTGGTGATGAGTTTGGAGGGAAGCTTGACGCAGCGCAACGCAGACTAATGGGTTTGGCGGCGATAGGGTGGAGTTTGCTAAAGTGTAACAGCGATCTTTATATATATATATATATATATATATATATATATATATATATATATATATATATATATATATAAACCATGACAGGGATGCGTATATATATTACCATGACAGGGATAGCCGGGTACTGGATACAGCAAAAAAATAACATGTTAATATTAACTTGCAGCCCAGTGGGATGTTTGCACTATTCCAAAACCCACGTTAACATTCAATGAGGTCGATAAGAATAAATAAATACATAACGGGACAGGGATCACACACACACACACACACACACACATACTAGCAGCAGCGCCTTCGTCTTCCAGCCTCACGCTGAGCCCGGGGACTGGATGGAGAGACGGAGCAGAGCATCGATCAAATGATAAAAAAAGATAGAGACGCGAGACAACGGGTGGGAGGAGGAGAAGAAGAGTTTCCCATGGATAATGATAAATTGCACGTAGGCACATGTACAGGAAACCGCTTGTTTCATCTGAAGTTAGGATGATGTTTTATCAGGAGTAAATCACGATCTTCTTTTTTTAACCTGTTCGTCATCCAGAATGTGGTTGTGGTGTCTGTGTTCAGCCTTTACCCCGCTGATGTATGAATAATATGTAATATATGAAATGAGTTTACATCCTATTGCATTGTGGGTTATGCAAAATTATCAACAATGGGGGAAAATCCTGTTTCAAGAAAATGTGTACAGCATGTATGCATATATGTATGGGCCCTGTGATGGCCTGGCGGCCTGTCCAGGGTGTCTCCCCGCCTGCCACACAGTGACTGCTGGGATAGGCTCCAGCATCCCCACGACCCTGAGAGCAGGATAGCGGTTTGGATAATGGATGGATGGATGTAAACATACGAGAAAGAGTGAATATGGGAATAAACATTTATATAGGCCAACAAATACAAAAACTTTTCTGTAGCCTATTTTTAGTTTTTACTTGGGAACAGAATTTGTGTACTTTTTGTGTTTTGCATTCTACTCATTTGGGTGACGTTAACAATAACATGGAACATTTCGGAAAACTTTCATATACAAAACTTTCTACACTTTGAAAATTACCCTTTGATTTCACAATGCCATGGAGGGAATGTGGCGACTGAGAATACCATTCTAAATAAAGACTCCCTTTGGTATGCAGGTAATTAAATTATAGTGTTGATCAAAGGGAGGCCTGACGGAGTTTTTCTTCTTCCTACTTTCCCAACATTCCTTGTGCAGTCCTTTGAAGAAATGAAGTGACTCACTCTTCTTTGTTGGACAAATTATTCATTGAATTGTTATGCGGGCAATATGCAAAAGTACATCGATGTACAAAATATAGAATTACCAGCCAACACTATATGGTTTTCGATCAAGCGCGTAAGGTGCTACCAAATTTATCACGATACAATGCTGCCACCTTGTGGTCCTGGGAGAATAAACGTAGATGCAAAAAAACATCTGAAACAAATATAAGCAAGCAAGCACATTTTTATTTATATGGCAGCTATTAAGCACTGAAACAGAGCACTTTCCATAAATCTTCCTACCATAGTGATCCTCAATCCACTCTGCATAACTGTAGTCCACTGACTTCCGGTTTCTACTGCAGCGGTCATACCTGTCTGCTGTTTGTTGGCGAGTGCTACTGGCAATGGCATATTTTTCGCGACGGGTGGAAGGTTTCAAGTTTAAACTTTCCACCCGTTTGCTGGTAGGTGCAGGTGAAAGTTTGTCGACAATTCTTTGCATGTCGTTGACGTTTATCCATGGAAAATCTTGCAGAAAAATATGCAATTAATAATAATGAATTAAACTTATTTTCTAATTTTTTTTTTCTAATTCGTTTTTCTAATACTCAAAGTCGCTTTGCAATAAACAGGGTGAAACAAGACAACAGCTAACGCAGACATACAGCGGTGGATGGGAAGGGGGGGGCTACGGGAGGGAGAAGTGGCAGCCACACACGACGCCAGCAGTACTCTCGCGATTGTCAACAGCACGCGCCAACAAACAGGAAACTGGTATGACCGCTGCAGTAGAAACCGGAAGTCAAAGTACTACAGTTATGCACAGAGCCGATAATGTGCCATGGCTCTCCGTGGGCATAATAACAACCCAGAGCTACACCTGCTGATTTCACCAATTAGTCCTTCCGTCTGGTTGAAGGTGTGCTCATTAATGAAATCACCTGGTGTTGTAATTGGAGGGAATCCTCCATTCACATGGCCCTCCGTAGCACAGGCCTGAGTACCACTGGTCTCCAGTGGCGCTCTGCATGCTGACATAAAGGTTTTCACTCATCCAACATAAGGCCTGTGCCTGTGTGCATTTTAAACAGCACTTTCTGCGTCTGATAACCGCTGCAGTATTATACCCTGTAGTAAGAGTTAGTCTGTTTGGGCCCGTTGTGGAGGATGTAAGAAAGGAGACGAGACCACTTGTCCTTACGACCACACAGCCATGGGGTCGTTTATTTCCTCCAACTCACTTTAAGTGAGCAGTTCACAATATCAAAACCTCAGCCTCGTGTCTACCCACAATCCCCCCTGCTAACCCCTGAACCCACTGTCTTAAAGGGACCGTCTCTGGTCCACATGGTGAGTATGTAACCTGCAAATAGGTCACTACACCGTCATGTTTCCAGTACGGCACACATCATGGAGAGCTTGTGGGATCACGTGTGTGTGTGCGTGTGGTGGGTATAAAGAGGCTTAGTAATGATATGTTCACACCAGGTTATTGTTGTGTAACGATCACAATTATGTCACAATCGACAGGCGCCTTTTCTTTGAGCGCTTTGTCAGTTTTATCATAGTAAATATAAACAAGACTAAAACGGGGGGAAAAATACTTACCGTGCATATGTAGGTATATCAGTGTGTAGCCTTGGTGTGTAAAATAGGTGGAACTGATTTGGAATTTCACAAGATGAATCGCCAGAATCACAAACCAAATAAACCATGAAATTAACATAAACAACACTGTGTTGCTCTTGGCCCCTGTGACGCGGTCAGACGTGACCTGTATGTACGATGTGTAACTCCACGATCTTGAATCCTGGCCTCTTATTATTTATAGATGGGAATAAGAACGATATATCTGGTCTGGTCTATTGCGTTGCCTACCAACACGGGGATCGCTGGTTTGAGTCCCCGTGTTACCTCCGGCTTGGTCAGGTGTCCCTATAGACACAATTGGCCGTGTCTGCGGGTGGGAAGCCAGTCCTGGTCACTGCACTAGCACCTCTTCTGCTCGGTCGGGGGCGCCTGTTCCGGGGGGGGCAGGTGAGAGTAGCGTTAGCGTGATCCCATGCGCCATGTCCCCCCGGTGAAACTCCTCCCTGTCAAGTGAAAAGAAGCGGCTGGCAACTCCAGATGTATCGGAGGAGGCCATGTGGTAGTCTGAAGCCCTCCCCGGATTGGCAAAGGGGGTGGAGCAACGACCTGGGCGACTCGGAAGAGTGGGGTAATTGGCCATGTACAATTGGGGAGAAAAAGAAAAAATGATAAATCGAAGCAAGCAAGTCAACCACATTTAAATATAAAGATAACTAACATCTGCCACTTTTGAACTCCTTCAGAAGATCGTGTTTGCTGTTGCTGCTGCACCGTCTGCAGAGGACCATGAGAGGAAGCCGGGTCTCTGCATCAAACAAAAACATCTCAGCTTGTCCAGCTCCTGTGTTTTTGAAAGGTGATATCCTGGAAGCGGAGGGGTATGAATCATTTATTCTGCTTCACTTAGCAGCCTTCAGCCACCCCATCTGATATTTACAGTCATATTGTGTGTCAGGACTACCAAAATATTACACACCAGCATCTTTAAGCAAACAAAGATAGGTGGTATAAATCAACAAATCTGCTGGATTTGAAGCCTGACATATGGATTACATCTTGATGAATTGATTAGTCGCTAGCTGTGATGTGTATTTATGTATCCCTGCTCACATTCATTCTCTGATTGTCTGGCACACTCGACAAGTGAGCACAAAAAGCAGCAAATGAATTAACTGTGGACTTGACTGTATGTTTGTACACTATGGATTCAGTCTCTGTGTGTAGGAGAGACACCCAGCCACACCACTGAGGGATCTGAATACGCCTCAGCTGGTGTTTGTGTGTGCAGACACTCCTACACTGCAGGCCTATGCACTAAAGGTTGACGTGGGTGGAGTGATAAGATAAATCCAAGGGCCCCGATTTACAATAGGGGTCTCTGAAAAATGCTACAGGTCATAGTATTTTTTGTTTAGTAGATGTTGACAAAAATTCAAATTACCCTATGAATAATCATTGTTAGAAGGTGTATTTGGTACAAATAACTTGGCCACTAGTAGTTGAATCTGCAGTTTGATCATAATATCCACACATACCAATATCAACAGTAACACACACACACACACACACACACACACACACACACACATTCCTAAGGGATTTCATGGACGATTAAAAAGACAAGACTAGGCTAGATGCCATCCTGCCCCTACAAAAAGCCTTAAACCAAAAATGTGGTTGCCAGTGAAACAAACAAACAAAAAAGTAAAGGAATTAAAAGTATAAAAGGAGTAAGAGGGATCAGGTATCAGGAACACTTTATTTGTAATTTATTTATCAAACAAAATATTTTCCCCCAGCTCACAGCAGTGCAACACAAAGACAAAAACACATGTCCAAAAATTACAAGAACACTTATATCAAACAACAAAAAATCACTGTCCAAGAGAACGAACGCAGGATGACTGTCAGAACTGCCAGTCTGCATGGCTTAGCAGTTAACCTAGCCTGCCCAGCCTCTGCATCCTGTCAGACCACCCTCGGTGCATTCTCTTTGGGTGCAGCTCCAGGCAGGGCTGTGGTCCCTGGGCCCACAGGACGCAGCAGATCAAGCTCTCCCAGCCGATCCAGCGCCAGCTCTCCCAGCCATCAAACGAAGACACAAACTTAGACGTGGACAAAGACACTGCATGGACGGTACTAGGTGAGGCTGCTGCAAACGTGAATTCGTGCCACCATCTTCCCACACCGGAAGCGGATCACTCAATAAGTTATATAACAATAACCAGATAACAATTGTCTAATGTAAGCTCGATGTGTGATGTCAGTATAGTATCACATTTACTTTTTTACTATTAATATTTGTAAAGTGCAGCACCTGCACATGAAATATAGGTTATGCCTGTGCACTCTGCAGAACCAGACCTCCTCAGAGACCACAGCCCATTCTGAGCATTGAGGAGGAGGAGGAGGAGGAAGAGCAGCACTAGCAGCAGCAGCAGCATTGATGAGAACGATGAGCAGGGGTCAAGAAAGAGTGGGATGAGGATGAGAGAAAGTGTGAGCATAAGGAAACCGAGAAGCAGAGAGCGGAAAAAAGTGAGTTCAACTGAAGATATTTTCTTTTATTAGATGATTCAGGATCGTGGCCAGATAAAATGAGCATGGCAAAGACGGGAACAGACAAAATGTCATTGATCATTATTACGCTGGTTGTATAATTAAATGCAGGTACGGGGTGCTGCGGAGAAGTTCATTTCTATATCTGAGAACATAATGTCTGGCCTTCTCAAGGTAGTGCCATATTATGCATGTGGTTGGTTCGTTGTTATATTGATGTTAGATGGGTGTCGGGTGGAATTCTGGTTAAAGTTAGGTGGAGGTCAGATTTATGTGGCATCATAGCAATGTTTGGTCTGCTGAGAGCAGGTTCAGAGGGTCTCATCTCCTCATCAGCCGCGTCCCCAGGGTCGGGTCGTGGTGGCAGCAAGCTAAGTAGGGCACTCCAGACGTCCCTCTCCCCAGCAACGTCCTCCAGCTCCTCCTGGGGGTTGCCAAGGCGTACCCAGGCCAGATTGGACATGTAGTCCCTCCAGCAAGTTTTGGGTCTACGGTTGGGTCTCCTCTCAGTTAGTCATGCCTGGAAAACCTCCAAAGGAAGGTGCCCAGGAGGCATCCTAATCAGATGCCTTAACTACCTCAACTGGCTCCTTTCGATGCGAAGGAGCAGCGGCTCTACTCCGAGCTCCCTCCGGATGTCCGAGCTCCTCACCCTATCTCTAAGGCTGAGCCCAGACACCCTACGGAGGAAACTCATTTCAGCAGCTTGGATCCACGATCTCACCCTTTCGGTCACTACCCAAAGCTCCTGACCATAGGTGAGGGTTGGAACAAAGATTGACAGCTCTCAATTTACCAGCTCCCTCTTCACCACAAAGGTCTGGTACAACATCCACATTACTGCTGATGCTACACCAATCTGCCTGTCAATCTCCTGCTCCATTCTACCCTTACTCATGAGCAACACACCGAGATACTTGAACTCCATCACTTGAGGCAATGACTCATCCCCAACCCGGAGGGAGCAATCCACCTTTTTCCGGTAGAGAACTATGACCTCAGATTTGGAGGTGCTGACTTTCATCCCAGCCATTTCACACTCAGCTGCAAACTAGCCCAGTTCATGCTGGAGCACTGTCCGGCATGCACTGGTTCAGAGGGTTCAGGATACAAATGGTCACGTTCAGCAGATCCCTGGTGGAGGAAGCTGCCCACCAGATAACCCCAAAGACACGTCTGTACTCACACAGTCGACCCTGTAGCAGATAGTCTAGGCGGTTTAGATGCATGCATTAGCTTGCCTGTGTTGGGCCTCTGTGTGAATGCATGCTCTGATGTATGGCACATGGGATTACTGCATTATACTGTGTGTTGGTGCATCAGAGAATCAGCCACAAGAGACACAAGCCCAGCAAAAAAAAAAAAAATGCCTCAAGACTCAAAAAGAAGCCTTTTTCTATATATCCTTTTACTATATTTACAGTTACGAAACATGCCAGTTGTAGGGAAAAGAAAGATAAACCATCCAGAGCAAAAGCACTTTAGCATCATTGTGCACAATGTGTGCTTTTTACTCATGAGTGAAGGTGGCCTTCCCATAGCACACTACACAGATGGCTGTAAAATGTCTGTTGATGTTAAGTGGAGCAGAATAAAAGATATATTTCTAAACCATGGGAGGAATACGGCACACACAAGAGGCTTCAGCTGCAGACAGAATAAACATGCAGCTCTGCAGTGGCGGTGTTGTTCACTGTCAGATGAACAAACCCATGCGAACGGAAATTGGAAAGAAAACAACGGCGAATTCTCAGAGCGAACATTGGATGTCACTCTGCACGCAGCGTCGAGAAACTTGCTTTCGATCAGGGGAAAACCATTAAACTAGCTGATGCATATAATGGATCTTTTATTGGCTCAATAGAGCACCTATCTCATTATGACACACTCCTGAACAAGCGCTTTCAAAAAGCGAGGGGCAGAGAAAATACAAGGCTTGGATTATCTGATTTATGGTGTCAAAAATGAGCTCCTAGAAGCGCGTAGCAAAAGAGTTTTAAAAACCCCACTGGAAGACTAAAATAACAGATACAGGCCTTGCATGGTAGCTGGGATTGAGGCGTAGCATCCATTTTATAGCAACACAAATGGATGCTACGCCTTGGTTTTATAAGGACCGCCGCTGCAAGAGGAAAGACGGCACTTCTTATAATGAGCAGCTGATGATGAGACAACTCGTGAGTCAAGTCAGTTTTATTTGCTTAGCCTGTTACCACAAATTACAAATTTGCCTCGGGGCTTTACATCAACACAACATCCTGTCCTTAGACCCTCCCATCAGATGAGGAATAACTCCCTAAAACATCCCCCTTTAACAGGGAGAAAAAATAGGAAGAAACCTCAGGGAAAGCAACAGATGGGGGGGATCTCCCTCCCAAGATGGACAGACGTGCAATGGATGTTGTGTTTACACAATTTACACAATACAACACTGAAAGAGGATAATAGAATTATAATGGAATAATAAGATATATGAAGAATATGATGAGGAGGATGCCAAGCAGTGTCCAGATGCCACCGGAACAACCCAAGACCTGAGCGATGCGACCACCATCACCATGGACACCTGACAGGAGGACAGACTACACATGCACACAGGGGAGACTCACATCACACCATTCACATACACGGGAGAAGAGAAAGGGGAAGACATCATTCAGAGAGAGAGAAAAGACATGTGAGAGAAGAGAACAGTTTGCAATAGTCAATAATCTATACTCTATAATCTCTTCGGCAGAACAGTGCTTGGTAAATTCATCAAAAAAGTTTGAATCAATTCATCTGGACACAACGTTTATTGACAGAAACATTTCGTCACTCAACTAAGAGACATCTTCAATCTAAACTGACTGCAGGCGTCCCCACCCTTATAAACAATACAGTGGCGTAACGACCGAAACCAACGACCATTTTCATATGCAGATATGGGTGTGACCATTAACTAGAGCTTCGATGGCCATGTGTACTACTTGGAGAATTTAAGAATTTTTGCAATCACAGTATTGTAATATGGCAACGGATGTATTCTTAATATAGTTGGCCTCTTTGACTCCCTGTTCAAACCAGCGTTCCTTTCAAGGATGTGCACATCCTCATCCTTGAAAGAGTGGCCACTGGCCTGTAGATGGGTGTAGACTGTGGAGTCCTGGCCTGACGTGTTAGCTCTCCTGTGTTGTGCCATCCTCTTGGCCAGCGTCTGTTTAGTTCCCCCAACGTACAAGTCACGGCAATCCTCCAGGCACTTAACTGCGTACACTGTATTGCTCTGTTTGTGCCGGGGGACCAGATCCTTGGGGTGGACCAACTTCTGGCGCAGTGTGTTTTGGGGTTTTAAAGCAACTGAGACGCGGTGTTTGGAAAATATGCATCTCAGCTTTTCCAACACTCCCACCACATACAGAATCACCGCTGGTTTATGCTTAGACAGCTGTTGTCCTTCTCTCTTCGATTGGCTGGTGCACTGTTTCTGCATCTTCCTTGGAGGATGTGCACATCCTTGGTTGGGAGGAATGCTGGTTTGACCAGAGAGTCAAAGAGGCCATCTATGTTAAGAGGGAACGACCATCCCTGAACTGGGGGGGGGGGGGGCTAAGAGTACATCTGTCACCATCTTCCAATGCTGTGATCTACACAATCCCAAATCCTCTGAATAGTACACATGACCATTGAAACTCTAGTTAATGGTCACACCCATATTTGCATATGAAACTGGTCATTGGTTTCGGTCGTTATGCAACTGTATTGTTTATAAGGGTAGGGATACCTGCAGTCAGTTTAGACTGAAGAGGTCATTTAGTTGCGTAATGAAATGTATCTGTCAATAAACGTTGTACCCAGATGAACTGATTCAACCGTCTTTGATTTTCTTATCTGGATTATTGAACATGCAGCAAGACATTGGTAAATTTATCTTCTCCTGGCCACCTTGTCATGGTGGAGAAGCTTGCATGTACCAGTGATATCAAGAGCTATGCCGTCTGGAGCTTGGCTCCCGGTAGGGTCACCCAAGGCGGATAGATCAAGGGGGAGGTTCTAGATGAAGCTCGATCCAACAAAGACCTCAACGGCGGAAGTGGCGGAAGATGTCTCCAGGTCACAATGGCAGTGAAGGCGGATGAAGGCTGCAATAGAGGGTGGTCCCCAATCGTCTTGATTCTCCATGCCATTGGACTCTGGCCACCCCCTGCCAAGGATCGTGTGGTGGCTGCAGGCACATCAGTCTCTCCACATAAAAAGCTGTCATGCACAGGCATGCTCCCATTAAGTGGCTCCAGGATCGGTCTCTACACCCATCTGAGGACCCAGAGGGGGGACAGTCATACTCAACCCCGAGTGACTGCCGATGTTGATGATGGTGAATTCATTAAGACAGATATTGACCCATGGTGCAGTGTGAGGGCCGGTGAGGGTGTGGAAACTGATCTTTAACACTAAGCTCTATGCCACCATAGACAACATAATATAATGTGGACACTGGGGATTTTACTTCAGAAGATTTCAGGAGTTGCTGAGGAATTCGCTGCTATTTTAGAAATAGGAGAAATAAGTGAGAACAAAGACCTTTTTTGTGTGCCATTCACTAATACGCTTAAAGGAGTCCAGTTATTTCATAGCTGAGATGCCAGATGAGGTAAGGCCCTTAAGTGCTGCCACCTTCCCCTCTAGTCGTCAGCTTTTTATGTACAGTAATATGCAATATGCAGCTGTAGAAAGAAATCGTAGTAGTGTGCATTTCCTCATGTTTTGTACACTCCCTCCTCTCTAAAAATGATCTTATGTGGCGAGACAGGTTAATCCGTCTTGCCACGCTGTGGACTGAAAGCCAACTGGGCAGAAAGTTGATCATTAAAGACTTAACCGGGGACTTTTTCAAAGACAAGTCTCAGGATTGGGCTTGGAAATAGTTTTCCTTTGGAACGTCTACAATTTAACTTGACTTAACCCAGCCCATCTTAGGTCCTTATGTTTGGAAGGGTAGGACAAGCTTTAAATGGACAAGCTTCCGCTGTTCCTGGTCATGAATGAAGACTTAAAATATTTTAATGTCACAGAGTAGTTCATTTAAGTGTTCATTTATTAGTATTTAATTTCCATTCCTGCACTCTTAATTGGACTGGTAATGCACGCGGCAAAAGAGCTTCTGATATTTTATGGTGGAAATATGTCGAGACAAAAGTCATGGAAAACTTTGCTTTTTGCAGGTTTGTAAGAACTGCACTGAAGCCCAGTGAGACGTTTTAAGTTTCCCAAAACTGTAGCAATTAATTCTGTTTTTGTGTATATGATTCTAAATGAGGCACAGTGGCGCAGTGGTCAGCACGGTTCCCTCACAGCAAGAAGGTCCTGGGTTCGAACCCCGGGGTAGTCTAACCTTGGGGGTCGTCCTCTATGTGGAGTTTGCATGTTCTCCCCGTGTCTGCGTGGGTTTCCTCCGGGTGCTCCGGTTTCCTCCCACAGTCCAAAGACATGTAGGTCGGGGGAATCGGCCGTACTAAATTGTCTCTAGGTGTGAATGTGTGTGTGTTTGTCGGCCCTGTGATGGCCTGGCGGCCTGTCCAGGTCGTCTCCCTGCCTGCCGCCTAGTGACTGCTGGGATAGGCTCCAGCATCCCTGCGACCCAAATTTGGATAAGCGGCTTGGATAATGGATGGATGGATGGAGGTTTGTAAGAAGGTGTTTGTGTTAAGAGAAAAGTTTGAAGGCATTTCTGCATCACAAAAGATAATAAATGCCTTTGTGACAGTGGCACATGACGATGTTCAGCATACTTACACCGAATGTCATGTTTTTCCATTAGGCCCAGAATTACGAGCAGCACCGTTGAGTATAGATGAAAACATGTTGGAATATTATTATCTTCTCCCATCTGTTTCCATTGGACGTGGCAAGCAGAGGTCCAGGCACCATCCTGTACAAGCTCTTCGCAGTCAATTATATAGTCTGCAAGGGGACCGACTTCCTCCTCTGCACAAACACCGTGTTCTCTAAAGTAAATAATATGGGCCGGCGCTGTACCTGGCCCTCATTATACACTCCGGACATGTAGTAAACTCTCCACCAGGGCCTCCGTCTGCCTTTGCTTTAACAGAAGTGAAACAACCACTCCAGGACGAGTCGGGCTCCATATACTATGCTGCTCTGTGCACACCGAGCACGTTTGATGCAACATTTTGCACATTTACCAAAACTGTATTGCAATTAAAACACAGATAACTACATCCTGTTATGTTCCCCACTCCTTTTTTTTGTTTTGGCTTTTTCTGCCTTTATTCGACAGCAATAGCCGAGAGAGGAGAGACAGGAAAGGCAGGAGAGAGAGCGGATGACATGCAGCTAATGGCCTGGGCTGGATTCGAACCCAGGCTACTGCAGTAAGGACTCAGCCTTATGTGGTACGCGGTCTACCAGGCGAGCCCCCCCCCCCCCACACTCCTTTTTTTTAATGTCGTATTCTATTTTATTCGATTCTGCATTGTCTGTGGTGGGTGGCGGTGAATTTAGTGCAGTGGTGCTTCTGCAAACATTTCTGCCTACAGAGGTCAGCATCCACTTTGATACGGAAACTGCAAAGAGCAGCGTAGTATGTCCTGATATGCTGCAGATGACAACCGTGAAGTATTTTTGGAGGGTAATCACACTTCAACAAATCTACCTCGATAGAACATATATTTTTTTATTTTTGTTAATCAAATACCAGCTGCAGGGAAATAACTAGCATTCACTGTATGTCGTAAATCAATTGCTGAATTAATTCCATGCTGCAAGAAAACCGAATATTGTGTGTCGAACCGGGTTTTAGGGGAGCACTTACTTCCCAGCCAGAGTACTGAAGTGGGCCTGTTATGTAAACATGTGCAGAACTGAGACGGGTGAGAGAGGAATTACTACACTGTGGACACCTGATACACTAGCCCATGCAAAAAGATAAGGTTCAAATGAGGAGGGGGCGGGGGGCTGAAACCTAATATAACCTGATTCAAAACTTTTACAATGGTTGCAAATAAAAAACAAACAAACTAGTTGATGTTTCGGACTGAATGCATATTTATGCGAGCTCAAACGCTTTTCACTCGTATAACTTTAAAAAAAACGCGTCAAACTTTCAGATGCAGCCTCGACCGTGTGAAAGTCTGAGAACGGGATAGACGCGTGTCGAATGTGCGTCCACGCACTTCATTAGAACTGCCCCGTCGATGGCGGTTTATTTCGGTAGGAATGCTGCAGCCCGTGGTCGTTTCAGATCGGACGCGTGAAGGCGGCGAGATAAACCCCGACGGGCGGCGCATTTCCACCTGGGCAGCGATCGATGTCACAGCGCCCTGCAGGGGTTGACACGCGCACACACACACGCACGGGGAGAGTTTGAGAAGTGTGTTTTAGGAAGAGCGCTGGATTTCCTGCTACGGGACGAGATGGATGTGTGCTCCTCCACTTCGGCCGGGGAGAGACCCGCAGCGATGTGACCCTCGGTGGACGCGTCGAGTTTAAACCAGGGTGAGCCTCTCTCTCTGTGTGTGTTTTCTTCTTCTTCTTCTCTCTCTCTCTCTCTCTCTCCCTCTCTCCCTTTATTCGCCGATTATTGAAAGCTATCGAAGTTGCCGATCCCA
Source organism: Lampris incognitus (assembly GCF_029633865.1). Taxonomy (NCBI): domain Eukaryota; kingdom Metazoa; phylum Chordata; class Actinopteri; order Lampriformes; family Lampridae; genus Lampris; species Lampris incognitus. The sequence goes on along the minus strand of NC_079213.1, from coordinate 31,322,342 downwards.
TGATATGCATCTGTCAGTGTGCGGACTGCGGGGCTTGAATGACGCTTTTACAGCCGCGTCCTTCCAAAAAGGTGCCCGGCGCTTCGGAAGTTGGAGACGGGCGCGCTTTTTTTGTTTTGCGCAGCGCTTCCTTTTGTCGGCGGGGCCATCGTTAACAAACGGCGGCGGGGGGGGGATAGATGTATCGTAGTAAACTTTGTGCTTATTTGTATTCACCGAGGCCTACCTTTAGCCAAACCCCCTTAGGCGGCCTCCCGCAGCAGAATCGACGTTGACGTACAGCGACCGGCGCCCAACCATTGGCCGCGGCTCCCAGATCCGGCGCTCTGATTGGCTGCGGCGCCCCTTCACTCAAACGCTTTTGACGCGCTCGGAGGCTTCGGCGTCCGACGTCACAACACTTCGTCGTAGGGGGAGACGGGGTTTTAAAGGTGTAACGTGGGGTTATAAAGTGCGGATTTATGAGACGTAGTCGGTGCGTGGATGGCGCCCGCCGATTGTTTTGGGGATCTGTGTTTTGTGCGCGCGGGCGCGCGTCGTGGACGCAGGGGAACCTCCTCCGTAGCGGTTGTGCACCTCCAGCCTTCCCTTCCCTTCCTATCCCGCCTCGGGATAATGCGGATTAACGCGCTCGGAGTTTCACGGTTAGAAAACAAGTGTAGCATTATCCGTGCCAAACTGTCGTAGTGGTAGTCCACATTCCCCAGGTCTTGTGGTACGGCGCCTGTCTTTGCAGTCTCCAACCAATAGGCTGAAGTTTCCCGGGCTGCTACCTGTTCTGCAACATCTATCTCGGGCTACAGTGCAAGAAAGAAGGCATGTGTCAGAGCTAGACTATTTTTTGCTGTATCAGCCTTTATTGAAACCCAGTGAGTGACTGTTCTGCTGAGTTGCTGTTCCCCTTGTTTACTCCCCCTCCCCTTCCCTTCCCTCCCCCCTCAACCTCACTTCACCTACATCTGGTGCCGGACACCATTACAAGGCCTAACCCAGCATGCATGGTGCAGCCAGACTCCCCAACACCAGAGGCTATTGTCCACACTTGACCTTTCTGCAGAACAGCGTCATGCTGTGTTGTTTTTTTTTCCTGTGCATGATAGTTGGATGTACAGTAAATATTAACCTGCACGGTTACCGGTTAACACGTCATGGTGGTGTTTGCAGAAGCCCCGCTGTAATAAAGTAGTGGAAACCAAATAGAGGAAACTATTGTTTATTTTCTGGAACGTGTCTGCTGTAGTGACCAAATTCGAAAATGATGAGCTCTTCATCTTTGATTTATAACAACAACAATTTCCCTGGCAATTGGTTGTAGTATGCTGGTTGAACTGTGGCATTGCTCCTTGGCACCCTGACAATGAGGAGATGGAACAGCAAGACTCTCTCTTGCTCTCTCTCTCTCTCTCTCAAACTGTATCTCTCCAGCTACAGGAACAGAAGTATCCCTCATAAAGCCTCTCTTAGTTGTGTGTGTGTCTTAAAGACCAGTGTGTTTGCAAGGCTGCACAGTGTCTTAAGACTGGAGGTGGCTCCCCTGACAAGCAGGTCTTGTGCGGCTGAACGCCTGCAGCATAGCAACAGAGACGTTATTATTGGGCAGGAGCATTCCTTTCTCTTTTCTCTCTTGCTTTCCTTCTGACTTGCATTCGTTCAGTTCATTATATTAGTTTGCATATTGATGCATGTAGAAGCCCGGTTGTTTTGCCCTGCACACATGACCGCAAAACTGCGCCGTTTTTATCTGCCAAGGTGTGTGCAGGTCAGCTGAAATCTCATAATAATATCAGTTAAGCGGGCTGGAACTTGACTCACTGCAAGTCCACACAGGCCACCCATGAACCAGAGGTAATCCACTGACACACACACATAGGGAGGACTATTGCACTCCCTCGCTCCTGTCCAAGCGCTGGCACGGAGATAGAGATGCTGGTGTCGGTCTGCTGTGGCCACTCATGCCTGCACAGTGAACTCCCTCTCTTTCGCTTGCTCGCTCTCAGCGCCTCTTCTCTAAGCAGCTGGCCCACACACACAGCACACCAGATGCTGGCCCAAACCTCAGCCAGTCTGCTCTCCGACCTGTGTGTTTCACAGAACCACATTGGCCCTTTCTGCTCCTGTGCCTGGTGAGGCTAAACCCTCCTCTTCACCCTATACACACACACACACATGGATAGCCCACGCACTCCCCCCCGCCTGCCCGAAACAACTCCTGTTTTAACACAGTAGCCCCTCCATCCATCACCTTCCCAGGTGAAGACCCACGCACCCCCCCCCGCCTGCCCGAAACAACTCCTGTTTTAACACAGTAGCCCCTCCATCCATCACCTTCCCAGGTGAAGACCGTTTCTGACACGTACAAACATCAACCCCATGACTCAGCCAGGTTTCTGAAAACCGAACGGGGTTCAGCAGCTTCTTCTTAGCTTCCCTAAGTGAGAGTGCAGCTTGACTGGCTGTTACGGCATAAGCCCGCTCAGTTTCAGTCCTGTGGATTGGCCGGTGTCCTGGCTCAGGGCAGCGGTGAACATATGGTGGAACTAATCCCAGGCCTTAGCGCTAAGACTCCTCTCTTCAGGATTGAAGATGTCACTCCCAAGTCTCCTCTGTCTGTCCGTCCACCATCTCCCCGAAATGGCCGGAGGGGCGCTTCTCATTCAACAATTGCTGCAATTCCGAGTTTTTGCTTAAATTGTACCTAGAAATCTAAATCGAATTGTAATCAGCTAATAGCGGTACCTATCATAAGAATGCCCACGGGGTACAATACTGACTCTTGGTTGTAGTCTTATCTTTCTGCAGGAGCGAGGCTCTCTTCATTATGCTGCCTCAGTGATTATTTGCCTCTCCTCTGCTGGTTCGACATTCTGCTGACCCGAGCTGGTTTCACTTGCAGGAGCCTTCGCCGAGGGTATTGGCTCCACCGGCATCCGTGACTCCTGTTCTCTTGGAAACATCGGGTCTTTAATTTCTACATCAGCCGCATCATTTCCCTCTTTGCCCCCCCACAGCCCTGCCCCTTCCTTCCCCTGCACGCAGCTGCAGTGTGATCAAATTACCCGTTACTGCTGCGTGTTGCCTCGGCACCATAATCATCAGCCCGCCCGTTAGTCGTTCCAACGCTGCCCGGCCTCCTTTAGGCGGCTGGATGGATGGATGCTAACGTGCACACAAGCCCGGTCAACTCGCTCGGTGCCCCTCCATTTCAAGCGCAATGAAGACGTTAATGACCGTGCTCACATCTTTAATTATGTGTGCCTCCCCTCTCCCTGGCTTCCTGTGCGATGCTGGAGACGGCCATGTGAAGCAGCCTCAGGGGGGGAATTTGATACCACCTCTACTCATTTCTCTGTTGTAGTACTTATGCATCTGTGTATGTTGATAGGAAACATGGTGGTCGTAGTTCCCAAACAAAGCGTTTCTGTTTTCGTCAAAAAAGATTGTGACCCAAAACTTGTCGATCAACATCTGCTGCATGAAGATGATTATGTCTTCTAGAACATGGCATTTCCCATTCAGAGGTCTTAAAATGACTCGTAACTTAAAACCCATTATATCCTTTTCAGCAGTGAATTATTAATTAAACTAAGCAGTTTGGGCGTCCGGGTGGCGTGGCGGTCTATTCCGTTGCCTACCAACACGGGAATCGCTGGTTTGAATCCCCGTGCTACCTCCAGCTTGGTCGGGCGTCCCAACAGACACAATTGGCCGTGTCTGCAGGTGGGAAGCCAGATGCGGGTATGCGTCCTGATCACTGCACTAGCACCTCCTCTGGTCTGTCGGGGTGCCTGTTCAGGGGGAGGATGGGGAACTGGGGGGGAAGAGCGTGATCCCCCATGCGCTTACATCCCCCTGGCAAAACTCCTCACTGTCAGGTGAAAAGGCGACTGGTGACTCCACATGTATCGGAGGAGGCATGTGGTAGTCTGCAGCCCTCCCCGGATTGGCAGACCGGGATGGCTCAGAAGAGTGAGGTAATTGGCCAGACACAATTGGGGAGAAAAAGGATGGGAAAAAATCCAAAAGAAAAAAAAAACTTATCATGTGATGCGTCATGTTACCGCTTATGTTTGATGCTACCCAGAGATGTGGAAGTGGTCCTAATCTTTCCTCCGGTTCTGCTTCCAGGTCATGAGTGCCTCTAGGGAAGAGCCAGCGGAGAACGACCGAACCTGCCCAAAACCCTGCCCTGCCTGGGCCTTTCCCCGTCCCCTGACCCCAGCCTCCCACCATGAGTAAGTACCTGGCTGTAGGTGCAGACGCCTGCATGTACACTGCATACGTACACATCGTACTAACATGCACACACAGGTTGTCGCAACACACAACACAAGACCAGTATCATCTGAACTGGGGCTCAGTGATGGGTGTGAAGTGTTTCACGCAGCATGTTGTCAGACGGCCCTTTAGCCGGCCTGCTACTGGAGCATGCACGAGTTCTGCCCGCGTTGGTCTCCTCGGCTCTTTAGTCTTCCCCACTGTGGGGCAACATATGGCAGAGGGGAGAGAGAGAGAGCTGCAGCCATCACAGCAGCAATCACTCATCAGTCACACCGTGAGGCATGATGGGAAAGAGAATGTGGCAGAATGTGCTCTCCATCAGCGCTGTGTGTGTGTTTGTGTGTTTCTGCTGCTGTTGCCTTACTGTTAGCTTTGTGTGTCAGTGAGTGTAATGGGATGACTCGCATGCCAGCTCCAGCGGCCAGTGTGCGTGAGTCATACGGATATGGCTGGTCTGTTGGATAGGCAATAAATTGTGCTGCCTTGCGTGTGTGTGTGTGTGTGTGTGTGTGTGTGTGTGTGTGTGTGGTGTGTGAGTGTGAGAAACATCGGCCGAGGCTCATTATGTACCGGAGGGGCTGACAATAGTCGTCCTGAGGTATGTCTTCGTCATGTTGAGCAAGTGCAAACAACGGTTGATATGAAAAGGAATATGGACGTGTTCCACCCAGGGATGTATTTGTACTGTGGTGTCTGGGCTTATCAGTGTTGGACGCTTATCGTCTTAACTCATCGCTCGCTTCGTATTGTTTTTTTGGCGGGGGGAGGGGGCAATAGCCTTCTTCATAGCAAGATAAGGATTTAATGCAGCGTTAGAAAAAGAAGGCAGGCAGTCCTACCACCTGCAATGTTAATTCTGTGCTGCGAGGCTGTAGGTCTTTGTATGGGGGGGTGGTGGTGGCTGGGGTTTGGTTACTCGGGCAACCCTGCACATATGAGATGTTTACAATGAAATGATTGGATTAGCCAAATGTTACCCATGGGGAGTACTGCGAGATTTAACCCGATTACTGGCCTTCCCTTCACACACTGCAACACTTGGCTGCACAGGTGTGTGGGTGGGTGGGTGTGGGTGGGTGAACGGGGGGGGGGGGGGGGGTCAGGGTTGATCTGATTGATTGTGACTGATGAAAATGGATAAGTGATTGATGACCAGAGCAGTGTAGCAGCATATTACCCATTCAGCAGTTCGGTGGCATAAGTCTCAGTATTGCTCTACCTTTCACTCAGCACCATCTATTAGAGGACCGCTCAGTGTGTGTGTGTGTGTGTGTGTGTGTGTGTGTGTGTGTGTGTGTGTGCTTGCTTGTGCGTGTACGTGCACACCTAAATAGCCAGTCTGGGTATGTTGACATCGATCAAAACTGCACAACATACCCCCCCCTTTTTTTTTTCTCCCCCATAATACCTGGCCAATTACCCCACCCTTCCGAGCCATCCCGGTCGCTGCTTCACCCCCTCTGCCGATCCGGGCAGGGCTGCAGACTACCACATGCCTCCTCCCATACATGTGGAGTCGTCAGCCACTTCTTTTCACCTGACACTGAGGAGTTTCACCAGGGGGACGTAGCGCGTGGGAGGATTACACTATTCCCCCCAGTCCCCCCCCCAAAAAAAAGGTACCTTGAACCACCAGAGGAGGTGCCAGTGCAGCGACCAGGACACATACCCATAACCGGCATCCCACTTGCAGACGTGGCCAATTGTGTCTGTAGGGACGCCCGAACAAGCCGGAGGTAACACGGGGATTCGAACCGGCAATCCCCATGTTGGGAGGCAACGGAATAGACCGCCACGCCACCCGGACGCCCTCTGCACAACATTACTTTGAACATATGAGTTCATCATAACCACACGAGATACTTTTCCTGTTGCGATAAGGGCGCCATGACAACGCCATGGCACTTTGATACGTCGGTCGCAACACAAACTGGCCCACTGCATTCCAGACCATCAAAATCTGTAAACAAGTGAAACGGTCTCAAAGTAGCAAAGCGGAATACCCATGCGATTAGCCAACTTGTCCCGTACCGTTGTCAGCCGTGACCTGGATGTGCTTTGGGCTCTGGGAGCAAGACTTTTTTTTTACGCGCTTCATTATTTTCCTCTACCTTTGATAAACTCGCTTCCATGCCGAGAGACGGTTGATGATGTTGATATCCAGGGCTAATTACCTTAATTACCCCCACAGCCGCCCTGCCAGCCCAAGGGGGGTGGGTGGGGTTGGCTCCCCCCAGCGAGCCTTAATGAGGATGGATGACTCGTTACGGATGGTCGGATTTCCTGGCTGTTGAAAAGAGGGGAGAGGACAGAGATAGAAGTACTCGGTCTTTCTGTGCGGTGCAGGGAATGTGCTCTGCCTTCTGCCTCATGACGGCCAATATTATTATCCAGGAACAGCAGAGTGTGTGTCTGTGTGTGCGTGTGCACGTGTGCATGTCCAAACAACTGTTGCGTACAGCTATTAAATCTGGTAATGATGCTGCTGTCTACTGTAGTTCTAATTAAAGACATGCATGTAAGATATAATGCTGTGTACACAAATGAAGGGCGCAACATTTATGGGCCGGCTTTGCGAGGCTGTGTTCTTTCCCCATCGACTGTCAGTGTTGTGTCAACATTACAGGCGTGCCATGGATATATAGAGCATGGAGATAACAGAGTGGATGGACTGATAAACACAGCAAGAAATATGAAGGCCGTGTAACGTTTAAATGGTGTTGTGCAAACAGCACAGGAAGGTACGCATGACAGAAGTCGCAAGGAAGTAAGCCACGCGTTCCTTCCGAGTTTCTGTTCACAACATTGAGTTTTTATTTTCCCCCTTTTTCCTCCCCAGTTTTACCTGTCCAATTACCCCAAACTTTCCGAGCCATCCCGGTCGCCGCTCCACCACCCCCCTCTGCCGATATGGGGAGGGCTGCAGACTACCACCATGTCTCCTCCGATACATGTGGAGTCGCCAGCCGCTTCTTTCCACATGACAGTGAGGAGTTTCGCCAGGGGGACGTAGCGTGTGGGAGGATCACGCTATTCCCCCCTAGTTTCCAACCCCTCACCCCCCGAACAGGCGCCCTGACCGACCAGAGGAAGTGCTAGTGCAGCGACCACGACACATACCCACGCCTGGCTTCCCACCCACAGACACAGCCAATTGTGTCTGTAGGGACGCCCGACCAAGCCGGAGGTAACACAGGGATTTGAACCAGTGATCCCCGAGTTGTTAGGCAAGGGAATAGACCGCTACGCTACCCGGACGCCGCGGTAACATTTAGTTCTTCCAGCTATGTGAGCGTGTTAGTATGGGCAGTTGGCTGTAAGTGTAAGTAAATCCAAAGTAATGTTTTAGTTTTCAGCTCTAGAGATGTCTACAGGCCTTCTCGCTAATGAAGCCTATCAGTAATCCTAATCTATACTTCAATAATCTATACTTCAATACTCCTAATCTATACTCCAATACTCCTAATCTATACTTCAGTACTCATAATCTATACTTTGTCTAAGAAATGCTGCGCCACCCTCTTTCGCCTGACTTTTTCTCCCTCTCTGGCGATACAGTACAATATGGAATGTTTTTAATCAGGTATGTCAGTAGGTTGAGGCTAATAAAGAAAAAAGTCACAAATATTCAGCCAGGGGTGCTTTCCCGCACCTCTGGTTTTAGAGCCCCCCCCCTCCCCACTTCCACCTTGCTCACCACCCTTCACATTGGCATTTCTTGAAATTGTGAAAGCAATCTGAAACTGCACATTACACTACCCTTTAAATCCATCAACTGCCCCTCCCTCATTGCCACACACACACACACACACAAACACACCAACACAGACAGACGCACACACCTACCTTCTGGTGGAAACCTCATCCCCTCCCTGTCAAAGGAAGGCTGATCTCATTCAGTAGCATGCTGGGTACATAGTGGCGCCGGCTAATTATCTTCTCACCAGAGCCTCGTCCGACCCCCATCTGCTGGGTGTTGACAAGCTAGTGCTAGCAACGTTAGCCTAGCTGCAGCCCTCTGATGCAAGACAGCGGGACTATATCCTGCAACCTTTGCCACAGCTGCAAATGACTCTTCATGTAAATGGATAGATGAGAGTTTAAGAAGGGCACTACATCAATTTTCCAGTCAGCGATGGGTTACTAAAGAGCTACATGTACTCCACATCTTAAAATTACGCTCACATTACTGTTTTTCCGAAACATTTTTTGAGGAATTTCGGCAGCAGAATGAATTAGCCAGTGGGACAGCGATAGCTAGTTAGACAACAGCTAGCCCACACTTACAGGTATTGAAATTCAGATATTGAGTGATCACTGTGATCATGCCAGGGATGTGTGAGCGATAGTTTCTGGCTGCAGGTTAATAGATTGATTGATTGTTAATTTTAAACCAGAAGGCAAAATAAAGGCTACAGTCCAGAGAACATGGACATTTCTGCATAAATGAACTCTGCCAAATTGAAGAACCATTTTGCAGAAAATTATATGTGATCTTTGTCTCGTCTTCTATACTGTGCGTCTATCTCGGATGTACATCTGTTTGAATTCACGTTGTATTTGCAGCTGTTTGAAAGGGCAGAAGCTGAAGAGATATAACTTTTTGTCTTATTTCCTGTCTGCACTGCATGCTGTTGAATGCCATTAAACAATCTGCAGCCAGCAAATACATATCAAAACCAAGCACCGGCATAATGAATAAGCACTGGCTATAAAAGGAGAGAAAGATTCATTCTTGACTCTGAACTTGAGCTGATGCAGTATTTAGTGTTTACAGTGGCACTCTTTAGAAAAGTCGGCACTCGTTCGTTTGACTTGAAGTCCATGCTACGTATTGCAGGTTAACATTTTTACGATATTTACCATGAAAATGACCTGAAAAGGACCACTTGAAAGGTTAATGCAAGATTTGATGTTTTACAAGACATAAAGGACACATATTCAGTGGAAATAGTGGCCGTTTTGAGCAAAGCTCATAAAAACGCCCTTTTTCCCAACATGGCGTCATATTAGGTGACAGAGGGGAGTCAGTCTCCTCGGCACTGCCTCAGCTCAGTGTGCAGGAGTAGAGAGGGAGTAGTGAGTCTGAGCAGTCGGGCTAAAATTAGTTGGTGTTTTTTCAGGAGTTTAATGTTGCATTTCCCCATTTAACATCACGGTAAATTATTGTGTTTGTGCAGGTTGCACAAACTCCAGCCTGTCAGGACATCGAGTCCACAGTTTTCCTAACAGGAAAAGGAACGGCGCTAGCTTTCATGCATGGGTGCATTTTGTGCAGGTGAAGACAGACAGCATTTCACCGCTGCATCTGTTACAAAAAACGTGGTTACCCAGCTGGTGCAGAGTAAACCACAGTAAGCCAAAAAATAATATTCCAGCGCACACCAGGATACAAGGATTGACACCTTTTAATTACTGCTACTGTTGCATTAAAACGAAAGGAACAAACTGCGTGTTTCACCTGTTGCTTCATCAGATTCTCTTGGGTGTTTTATTAATGGATTACATTGAGGCCTAGTCCACGGTACACAGGTCCCCCCCCCTTTTCTCCCCAATCGAATTTTTGGCCAGTTACTCTACTCTTCAGAGCCGTCCTGGTCACTACTCCACCCCCTCTGCCAATCCGGGGAGGGCTGCAGGCTACCACATGCCTCTTCCGATACATGTGGCGTCGCCAGCCGCTTCTTTTCACCTGACAGTGAGGAATGTCACCCAGGGGACATAGCACATGGGAGGATCACGCTATTCCCCCCACCCCAGTTCCCCCTCCCCGTGACCAACCAGAGGAGGCGCCAGTGCAGCAACCACGACACATACCACATCTGACTTCCCACCTGCAGACAAAGCCAATTGTGTCTGTAGGGACGCCACACCAAGCCGGAGGTAACACTGGGATTTGAACCGCCAATCCCCGTGTTGGTAGGTAATGGGATAGACCGCTATGCCACCCCAACTCCCAGAATTTTTTTTTTTTAAATGGAGGGGGAAAATATCCATTTCGAAAAATACCCGTGTACTCAGGCCTAAAATGAACGGAGCGAACTACGTGTTTCGCATGTAATGCGATCCATTAATAAAATGGTGTCAATCCTAGTATCCTGGGATGTGCATTGGAAATTATTTTTTTGGTTTACAGCGTTGGCTAATACCGGTCACTCACCGAGACACCTGCCCAGTTCTCTACTGGTTCTCCTCACACCACAACTCAATTTCTCTCCTCTGACCATTATTCCTTTTAACCCTGGTTTATTCCTGGTCTCTTGAAGGCTGTGGTCTGTCATATGCATCTGAATAAACACTTACAACCTCGTCAGTGGGGCGGCACAGTGGTTAGTGTGGTTGCCTCACAGCAAGAACGTCCTGGGTTCGAATCCCGGGATAGTCCAACCTTGGGGGTCATCCCAGGTCATCCTCTGTGTGGAGCTTGCATGTTCTCCCGGTGTCTGCGTGGGTTTCTCTGGGTGCTCCGGTTTCCTCCCACAGTCCAAAGACATGTAGGTCAGGTGAATTAGCCATATTAAAAATTGTCCCTAGGTGTGAATGTGTCGGCCCTATGATGGCCTGGTGGGCTGTCTAGGGTGTCTCCCCGCCTGCCGCCCAGTGAATTCTGGGATAGGCTCCAACATCCATGACCCCAATTGGGATAACCAGCTTGGATAATGGTTGGATGGATGGAACTCCGTCAGTGTCAAAACTAGCGTTGAGCTCCATTAATTTCTTATTGTTCAACTTGACCGCTCACTCTTATGTTGAGTCATTTCTGGTTTGGCTTTTTTAGATGAGGAAATAAAATATTCTCATAAAACCTACTCATATATAAAGTATATTTTTATTAAAATCTAGTTCCTACATCATTAAACTACACATTGATTCACCGGGGTCCCCAACCTGCACACCACTCTTTAAATGCATGCAGATGGTCAGTGGGAAGAGTTACCGCACAATGCCAGAATAGAAATCAAACTTGGCTCGAGTAACAGGATGGTAATATCATCCCAGCACCACCTCTAAGGTCCACATCGTGTATTTTCTTAGTCATGATCACCCGCTGCACTTGCGTTGCCATAGATTTGGCAGCACAATATGTAGCGGCTAGTGCAAAGCAGCTTCCCCAGTGTGAGCACCACCAGACTAACATGCATACATGCATTATCCATGCAAACTAATCCGCTGAACAGACTCTTACCAGCCTTGGACCAACGCACATCCATAAGTAGTAGAGTTTATCCAGATAGGGCGCTCAATGTTTAGCATTGTCAGTTAAATAAAACGATTAAAGTTAATATTTTAGGGCAGGGGTTCTCAAGCCAGTACTCATATCCACCCCGGTACTGCTGGTTTTCATTACATTCACCTGAATGTAATGAAATACCTGGTAGAATATAAAGCCAGCAATACCGGGGGTCCCTGAGAACCTGATATAGAGCCACTGCTTTCAGGTTACATGTGTATCTTGGGAATTTGAAAATATCATTTGAATATTGTTAGCGTTAAAACTGTAATAAATAAATGGTAAAAATCAAATAGTTGGATTCTGTCTAGTTACAACCCTGGAGATCTCATTTTCGTTCTTCTCACATGGACATCGCGGCAATTGGTGCAGGGTTTGAGAAATCCAAATCCCAGAGAACAATTCCAGTGCTGTTACATCAGCACCTTGCCCTCCGCCAAACAAAGCAAGCATGGTTGTACTTCGGGTTTTTAGCTTTTGATGTTGGGGTCTGGTATCTGTCGGTGAAGGTTGTACACAAGCTTGTTCTGCAACCTCTCTTCCTCTTCAAACGTGCTTCTACCTGCCGTCTTCTGCCGCACTCGGCTGCCATGTTGAAGATGTTAAGCTCTAGAAAAGTCTCAGCTCACATTAATCTAAATAGGCAACGAAAGAAGTGCTTATGATATGGACATTTGTGAGTTATCTATTAATTTAGGTTCCCCAGTGATAAAGGGTATCAAAAAGGAATATTTTCACGTAGATCTTCAGAATTCATTTAAAGTTGGTCAGGAATTGAAATTCCAAACAAATTTTTAAATGCTTGATTCCATTAATCTTAACTGATTGAATGATAAGGGGGCAGCACGGTGGCGCAGTGGTTAGCGCGGTTGCCTCACAGCAAGAAGGTCCTGGGTTTGAGCTCCCGGGGTTGTCCAACCTTGGGGTTCGTCCCGGGTCGTCCTCTGTGTGGAATTTGCATGTTCTCCCTGTGTCTGCGTGGGTTTCCTCCGGGTGCTCCGGTGTCCTCCCACAGTCCAAAGACATGTAGGTCAGGTGACTCGGCCCTACTAAATTGTCCCTAGGTGTGACTGTGTGCGTGTCGGCCCTGTGATGGTCTGGCGGCCTGTCCAGGGTGTCTCCCCGCCTGCCGTCCACTGACTGCTGGGAAAGGCTCCAGCAACCCCGCGACCCTGAGAGCAGGATAAGTGGTTTAGATAATTGATGAATGATAAGGGTTAATTTTAAAATACTAACTAAAACAAACGTGATAGAAAATAAATATTATGTTGGGAGGTCTTGACTTCCTTCGCCAGAACATTTTCAAAGTTTTGCAAAACTAATTTCCTGCCACTTTAAGATCATTTATAAAACAATAATGAAATTAATTTTTCACAAGTTTTGGGTAATTTTTGAACACTTTGCCAGGGTAATATCTTAGGAATATTCATATCAGACTTTCGGTTGATTTCATTATAATTTTAAATTACTTGCAAACAACAGATTGGTGAATTCATTTTCCAAACTTTTACACTTCACCTATTCAGATTGATTGTTGATGGAAGTCACAATTATGATTACTGACTGTCAAGTCAGTTTTATTTGTATAGTCCAATATCACAGATAACAAATTTGTCTCGGGGGGCTTTACAGCAACACAACATCCTGTCCTTAGACCCTGGCACTGGATCAGGAACAACTCCCTAAAAAACTATCCTAGTTACTGACCATGGTAAATGACTGATTGCCATAGAGTAGGAAAAATAGATACAGTCCTTAATAATAGGGGGGGGGGCAGTTTGAGGGTGGTGGGAGGGATGCCCCCCCCCCAGTTTGTGTTAAGGTTGTTGCCTTGCTCCTCACAGAGTGTAATCCTTCATTTCAGAAAGAGTTTAGCTGATTGACTCGGTCAATCCCACTGACTAGAGAGCTCAGTATTTGTTTGTTGGGAACATCTTCCGAGGGAAGAAAGCCTTTTTTGTTTTACAAGTCGGACAAGTTCAATAGCATACTTCACTCCCTCCGCTTCAAACTTAAGTTACCCTGAGCGTGCTGCATCGGCAGACAAAAAAGAAATGAATACATGTAGTTGTCCTCTGGGTAACTGTATTCCCAAATCTGGTTGTTTTGTGGCACTCGTCAGTTGGCCGGGTTTTTGTTTTGACAAATGATTCCTCGAGTTAATCTGTGCTTTGAGGTGCTCTTACAAAAGGGATGCTAGTCTAAATATAAAAGAACACAGTGTTACCTGGAAAGAGGAGCCAGTTATTTCTAAAGCACCGTGTCAGTTTGTTTATTAAGTTTGTGTTTGTTTCTCTCATTGCCAATCATAATTGAGCGCTCTTGTGTTTTTCGCCGCTGACTGAAACTCCCCTCGCGTTTTCTTTTGAAATGTTATTCTGTTATTCGGCGGTGTATTCATCCTGACCTGGCGTCTTAACACCAGAATCAGAATACTTTATTCATCCCCGAGGGGAAATTGGGTATTACTGCATTCAGAGCTGAATGGGCTCATCCTCGCTCTCTGTAGCTGCACCCTTCTCACGGTCTCAAGAGAACAAAAGTACGAGTCTAAACATTATTTTAGGGATTTAGTCGGCGCTCAGACCCATAAACACAGCCTGTCTAACGTGTGGGAGTTGTTTTAGAGAACAACAGACAGCCAGCATACTCTCGCATAGTGCAGAGTGAGCTCCCTGCACAGGTCCAGTCATCTTTGTCACCCTGTTTAATAAAAAGGTGCACACAGGCTAAAAAACGGTGTTTACTTTCTCTTTAACCTTGATTAGTCATCAAGCTTAAAGAGGAAGTAAACACCGTTTTTTAGCCCATCTCTGTCGACCCACATTTTAACCACCCAGGGAGATTCGTTGGCTGATGCCAGCACCCTGCCTTTCCACCTGGCTGGGATCTTATTGGTCTTTACGCCCACATGTGTATGTCACCGACACATAACGCCTCTGATGCCCCTCCTACATTATGTAGGCAGATGGGGGATTTAATCGAAATGTGTCTCGGAGGAAAGAGACTGTATGCCCCCTCAAATCAACTGTATGTCTCGACCTTCTCTCTTTCTTTATCCACAGGGCAAGCAGTTTTACACCTCAGTGAAATATCAGCATGTTTTCAGCTCAAAATATGTGAAGGTGAGCTGCGTTGGGCATAACAGTCCATCCCTGGACCGGGTTTGACCTCTGACCTGTTACCGTTTAATAAAAGTATTTTTATGGACTCGTGATAGGGCTGAATGATATTTAAAGAACCATCATTGCAATAATTTTGTGTTTTGTGACGTGTAATACAATATTAGAGAATGATTTATGATAATGTATGTAAATACGCAGGCTATAACATACAGATAAGCCGTTGCCAATAATCTGAAGTGATCAACAGATCCACACATCAAACTCAGCTGAACAAACCTCCATATGCATCAGATTATTTGTTACATGTTGGAAAAGGAGTAGGAGGAAGTGTACACTTTGTTTTTCCTACCCCTTCTCACCTACTAGTAAGTTAATTCAGCTACCATCCATCCATTATCCGAACCGCTTAGCCTGCTCTCAGGGTCAGCAGTCATCACACAGGGCCAACATACATACACATACACACACACACACACACACACACACACACACACACACCTAGGGGCAATTTAGTACGGCCGATCCACCTGACCTACATGTCTTTGGACTGTGGGAGGAAACCCACGCAGACACGGGGAGAACATGCAAACTCCACCCAGAGGACGACCCGGGACAACCCCCAAGGTTGGACTACCCTGGAGCTCGAACCCAGGACCTTCTTGCTGTGAGGTGACCATGCTAACCACTGCGCTACCGTGACTGCTATACATTTAAAACTCAATTCCCACTGTACTGTGTAGTTCAAATTCAGTGAAAGTTGTCCTGCACAATACAAACTCACCCACTGTGAACAATAAGAGAAAAAAAAGAGAAGTAGTTACATAATTTCACCAGATAAATGCCGCTTTTAACTCAAATGGCTTCATTTGCAGACAATTTATCGCTGTAGTAATGAGTGGGGCAATTTGAGAGGGGGAATAAGGCAGTTTTCCAAGAAGTCATTGAATCAGATTAAATTATATTGTCAGATCGGCTGGAATATTTTTCATCAAGAGCAATAAACGAAAAGAAGCAGGAATTTACCCTTTCAAGCAATAATAGTTTCAGCCCACATGACTGATGGGCCCAGTTGGCCTCATACTGCATCCTCTGCAATGTGGCTGTTGCACGCTGTGTATAGGTCCCAATGTCGCCTCTGAAACCACATGTTACTCAGTTGTTTGTAAGCGATGTAGGTCTAGTCATCGGGTATCATTAGACGCCGTCTCCACGTAAATTAAACAGGTTTGTCCATCCAGAAAATAACTCATTAAAAAAAAAGGCGTAACTAATTCCCGTTTGCTGAAGCGAGAGGCGATTTAAACTCCGCCGGTCGTTCATTTTCGACCAGCTGAGCACAGCACGAGACAGGAATCGAGGCAGAACTTTCTAGGTGTCCGCCGTACTTTGTGGCGCCCAGGATTTGTTTTCCGGCATTGAAACTGGTTTGTTCTGGGCAACTGGGCAACAGGTTTGTCCAGGTCGTTATGGCAGGAATTTAAACTTGGGATTGAAAGTACGATAACCACACAAGGATGAAGGTTACTCCGGGTTTTAACAGCCGACATGTGCAACCTGGTGCACACAAAGGTCTCCAGTGAAAGAAAAAAAAGGTTGGGATTAGGACTCATACTACAGGAGAACAGATTTAAAAACAAGTATTTAGCATATTTTTTTTAGGGGGGGGGGTTGGGGAGGATTCCCCCCCCCCCCGCCGTTTCTCCCCAATTGTATCCGGCCAATTACCCCACTCTTCCGAGCCGTCCCGGTCACTGCTGCTCCACCCCCTCTGCCAATCCGGGGAGGGCTGCAGACTACCACATGCCTCCTCTGATACACGTGGAGTCACCAGCCGCTTCTTTTCACCTGACAGTGAGGAGTTTCACCAGGGGGACATAGCACGTGGGAGGATCACGTTATTCGCCCCAGTTCCTTCTTCCCCCTGAACAGGCGCCCCGACTGACCAGAGGAGGCGCTAGTGCAGTGACAAGGACACATACCCACACCCGGCTTCCAACCCACAGACACGGCCGGTTGTGTGTGTAGGGACACCCGACCAAGCTGGAGGTAACAGGGATTCGAACCAGAGATCCCTGTGTTGCTAGGCAACGGAATAGACCGCTACGTTACCCGGACGCCCATATTTAGCGTATTCAAATGTTTTTTCACTACAGATTGAGGCAGCTGGGCGGCACGGTGGCCCAGTAGTTAGCACCGCTGTCTCACAGCAGGAAGGTCTTGGGTTCGAACCCCAGGCTGTCCCAGGTCCTTTCTGTGTTGAGTTTGCATGTTCTCCCCGTGTCTGCGTGGGTTTCCTCCGGGTGCTCCAGTTTCCTCCCACCATCAAAAAGACATGCATGTTAGGGTTAATACTCCTGCCTGTGCCTCTGAGCAAGGCACTGGGAAGAAGAACTGCAGCTGCCTTCTGCTGCTATACAATAGGATGGGTTAAATGCAGAGAACACATTTCATTGTAAGAGTACAATTTGTTGTAAGATACAATGACAAAGTGGCGTTCTTCTTCCTTTCTAATTTGGCAAGTCTGTCATGTAATAGTCCAGACCTACTACTCAGTGTGTGTGTGTGTGTTCTTTGCTTGCTCTCTCTCTCTCTCTCTCTCTCTCTCTCTCTCTCTCTCTCTCTCTCTCTCTCCATCTATCTATCTCGTTCTCTCTCCTCTCTTTCTCTATCTCTATCTTGCTATCTCCTCTCTCTCGCGCTCACCTCTTTCTCGCTTTCTCTCTCTATCTAACTCTCCTCTCTCTCCCCTCTCTATCACGCTCTCTCTCTCTCTCTCTCTCTCTCTCTCTCTCTCTCTCTCTCTCTCTCTCTCTCTCTCTCTCTCTCTCTCTCTCTCTATCTTGCACTCTCTCCTCTCACGCTCTCCTCTCTCTCTTGCTTGCTCTCTATCTGGCTATCTCCTCTCTCGCACCTCTCTATCTTGCCCTCTATCTCGCTCGCTCTCGATCTCTACCTCGCTCTCTCTCTTCATGATGTCTGCTCATCTCTGTATTTCTCTCTCTCCTCTCTCTCTCTCCTTCCCCACTGTGCACCTAAGGGTTTTTTTTTTAGATTTAATTTCTTGCCAGCGTATGTTCGGTGGTGATTGAAGGTTGGCAGTTTGGCTGTGTGAAATATGTGATGCGATGCCAGCCGTTCAGTGGAATGCAGCAGTCCAGCACATTCCCCCTTCAGCACTTCCCTTCTCCACCTCACCCCATCCCCCCCCCCCCTCCCCCCAGCCCCCCGTCCTGTCCTTCCATGTAGTGGTGAATGATGCTGGGACCCTGTGTGTGTGGTGATATGATGGCAGAGAGGTTATCAGTAGTTAGTGTGTGTGTGTGTGTGTGTGGGTGTGTGTGTGGGCGTGTCGGGGGGGGGGGTGCGGGCGTGCAGGAAGGAAATCTCACTGGAATATGATTACATCTCCCAGTAAACAGGGCAGCGAGAGGAAATGGATCCACAGACCTACCTTCAGGGCTTCAGCCTGCACTCAGACAACGGGCAGCAGAGCAGTGGAAGAGCTGAGAATATACCGCGTTATCATAACATGTCCGTTCCTTCACATAATTTACTGGCAAACCACCTCGTGGCATCCTCTGGCTTCTCTCTCTCTGCTGCTCCCTTTACTGTTCGCCCAGATTTAAACAGTGCAAAGGCAGTTATGTGCAGAGAGGAATGTTTGTTGTACAAATATGTGAAAATTCAAGTGGAGTGTGAAAGTTAGGTTTAATAAAATGTATTCTATTCGGGGCGTCCGGGTGGCATAGCAGTCTATTCCGTTGCCTACCAACACACGGATCGCTGGTTCGAAACCCCATGTTACCGCCAGCTTGGTCGGGCGTTCCTACAGACACACTGGCCGTGGGTATGTGTCCTGGTTACTACACTAGCGTCTCCTCTGGTCGGTTGGGTGGCCTGTTCAGGGCGGAGGGGAAACTGGGGGTAATAGCGTCATCCTACCACGCGCTACGTCCCCCTGGTGAAACTCCTCACTGTCAGGTGAAAAGAAGCAGCTGGTGACTCCACACGGATTGGAGGAGGCATGTGGTAGTCTGCAGCCCTCCGTGGATCAGCAGAGGGGGTGGAGCAGCGATCGGAGCGGCTCGGAAGAGTGGGGTAATTGGCCAAGTACAACTGGGGAGAAAAAGGGGGGAACATAAAAAAAACCTAAAGTGTTCTATTTTAAATGCAAAGCATGCACCGAGGTTGTTGTTTTCGAAAGTCAACGGTAGCTTAGCTTTTAGCCAGCATGCTAAAATAGCGTGGTCAGTACTGCTCTTTCAGCCAGGTATTTAGGCGAGGATAACCGTACCACGAAAGTTTGTTAGCAGCCAACATTTATTTCTGACATGCACACAGACACACACACACACACACACACACACACAGTTGCCATGGTGAGCTGAGCTGCTTTAGTTGGATGTATTCCCCCCCGTTCCAAAAGTTTATCCCATCAATACTTAATGTTTGGACTTCAGACAGACTGGATCATGCAAGAGGGGTGATTACAGATTATGAAGGATTCTGTTCTGTGGGGTCTGTGCTTGCTACTTTCGAATCCGTTCGCCATTTGGGGACTTCAGACTTCATGTTTGCTTTGCTCTGCTTTGTTGACATCTTTCCTTTTGGCAGTTTTCATATCAAGTAAAGTGACAGTAACGTCAAACCCACAGACTGTCAGGAGAGTAATCAAGTATCGAAGCTCCTCTAAAGGTACGGCTGGGCAATTAGATTTGTTCTTTTGTTGATATACTATATTAATCCCTGTGGGGAAATTCCTCTCTGTATTTAACCCATCCTAGCTGTGTTGCTAGGAGCAGTGGGCAGCCGCCGTGCAGCACCCGGGGACCAACTCCAGTTCTTTTCCCATGGCCTCCGTCAGGGGCACAGACAGGAGTATTAACCCTAACATGCATGTCTTTCTGGTGGTGGGGGAAACCGGACCACCTCCAGACACGGGGAGAACATGCAAACTCCACACAGAAAGGACCTGGGACAGCCTGGGGTTCGAACCCAGGACCTTCTTGCTGTGAGGCAACAGTGCTGACCACTGGGCCACCGTGCCGCAGCCTCTGTGCAGCACTCGGGGACCAACTCCAGTTCGTCTTGCCATGCCTCGGACAGGAGTATTAACCCTAACATGCATGTCTTTTTGATGGTGGGGGAAACCGGAGCACCGTGAGAAAACCCACCACAGACACAGGGAGAACATGCAAACTCCATACCCAGGACGACCTGGGACAACCCCGGGAATCGAACCCAGGACCTTCTTGCTGTGAGGCGACAGCGCTAACCACTGGGCCACCGTGCCGCCCAATATTGACAAAATCAAAATATCACAATATGCTTTCATAAGCTATGTTCACACAAGAACGTTGTGAGAAATGATCATGATGACCAATCAGGTGGACACACTTATTGTTCATTTCTCTCAGTTAAAACGGTCGAATAAGCATCGAAAATTGTGTCACTTTACTGTAAGGCAGCGTTTAAGACCAAGAAAAGACGACTTTTAAGTTATCCCATGTTATGTCAGGATATTTCCGGTGTGGGAAGATGGCGGCACGAACTCACGTTTGCAGCGGCCTCACCCAATACCGTCCATGCAGTGTCTTTGTTCACGTCTGCATCTGGGTTTGTGTCTTCGTTTGATGGCTGGGAGAGCTGGTGCTGGATCAGCTGGGAGAGCTTGGTCTGCTGCGTCCTGTGGCCCCAGGGACCACGGCCCTGCCTGGAGCTGTGCCCGAAGAGGAAACACTGAGGGTGGTCTGACAGGGCACAGAAGTGGGGCAGGCTAAGCTAACTGCTAGCCCATGCGGACCGGCAGTTCCAATAACACCGAGGGTGGTCTGGCAGCGGCCTCATCTAGCCTTGACTGTGTTTTTGGTGTCGTGTGGAGCGCGGGGGGAGGTGTGTCGAAGTTGTCTGGCTGGGAGAGCTGGCGTTGGATTGGCTGAGGGAGCTTGGTCTACTGCATCCTGTGGGCCCAAGGACCACGGCTCTGTCTGGAGCTGCACCTGAAGAGGAAACACTGAGGGCATTCTGACAGGACACTGAAGCGGGCAGGCTAAGCTAACTGCTAGCTCATGCATTCCGGCAGTTCCAACACACATCCTGGCTGGTGTTCGCTCTCTTGGAAAGTGGATTTTTTTTTTTGGGTATGTTGAATATATATGTTTTTATAGTTGTTGTTTTTTTGTTTTGTTTTTTTGTAGTTTGGATATACGTATATGCTCTAACTAAAGGAGTCCATTAATGCAGATTATCAACATATTTTGGTGGCACAAATGTGTGTGTGAGTATGTTGGGAATGAATTAACAGGCCAAAGTCCACGCGGACGTAGTGACTGTGAAATGAGCTGAAAATGGACAGCATTTGGCGGCGGCACAAGACGAACCGTTGAGTGAGTTCATAAATGCTAATGCGTCTGTGTTACGTAATTTGCAATCAGTCTCACCTAAAACGTACCAGCATATCCTATCAGTCCATTAGTAGCCACATGTTGTCAGGTTTTCACACAGCAGGGACCGGTAGAGCGTTGTGTTAGCCAGCCACTATAAAGCCCCATATTGCAGCAGTCATTGGGGCTCGGGGGTCATAGATGGATTGCTGCAGGCCGCCCCTCATATTTCATGACAACCCCCCCCTCCCTGTTAGACCTCTGCTCTTTTACCAGCTGTTGATCTTTTCTTTTGCCTTGTAAAACACATGCACAAAGCGCTGTCATTTTTTTATTGTCCTTCTGTAATCTCTCACTTCTGTGGTAAAAAGTAATTGTGATTAGAAGCTGTTTAATGTGGAAACTGGGGTTAGTTTGCCAGTAAGAGTGGTCATTCAGGCCCGGGGGGTTAACTTAGAGGAAAAGGGTCACAGTCGACCCGATGAAGGGCTTATAGGGGCATCGCTGAGCTGGATGAGAGGATGAGGAGGAACTGGGGATTGCACATCGACTGCTCTTTTGTAAAAGGATGTTAGGAGTGAGGGAAGAGGAAAACAAGGAATAACCAAGGATGATTGCCACTGGAAGGTTTTTGGTACATGGCACGTCGGTGGCTTCGAAGGACATTCGGCAGCCCTGGCTGACGTCCGATTGGTCAAAACGCTGCGCGCTTGTAACAGGAAAGGACACACGGGCAAACAGGAAGCGCCAGGGAGAGCGGTGATGTTGTTTCAATTTGTTTTCTTTCCCCTCTGCTCCATTCCCTCGCTCCTGTGGCATGGTGCCAGGCCAGGACAGGAAGAAGGGAGGAAAGGGAAGGAGAGAGTGAAGAGGACTAACTAAGGATGGGAGCCAGGGGAACCCTGAAAGTGGTCGAGTACACAGAAGTGAAAGGGAAGATTGATTGCTTGATTGATTGCTTGATTAATTCATTGATTGAATCATTAGGTGAAAGCTTTTGCCACATTTGGCACCTCGTTGATACGTGTTGTTGTCGTCGTCTCTTTTGACTGGTCCAATGTTGAATTACTTGTACAGACTTCTGCCCTCTCTGTTCTGTTGAGCAGGTTTTGAGAAGATTCTTATGGTTAGTTTTGGCAATTTATTGTTGGTTGTAGTCAATGTAGCTGTTGATATTATTGATACTGCTGGAGGAACCAAAGTTTAAGTTGAATCTAGCTAGAACACCTTCAGTCAATGCGTTGGAACACCACGCCAATCAAATCACCAGAAGTGCCCTTTTCCACCTAAAAAACATAGCTCGTCTCCGCCCATCACTCGCTTTCTCTGCTGCTGAAACCTTGATGCATGACTTCATCTCATCCGGAATTTACTACTGCAGCGGCATTCTCTACGGCTCGTCGTCCAAAGTCCAAAACAAACTCCAGCACATCGAGAACTCTGCTGCTCGCCTGCTCACCCACTCCCGCGACCACATTACCCCTGTCCTCCCGAACCTCCACTGGGTCTCTGTCCCATAACAGATCCAATTCAAAGTCCTTCTCCTCACTCACAAAGCCCTCCATAACCAGGCCCCCACCTACCTCACTGACCTGTTCCAGTACTATTTTCCTTTCTGCAGCCTTCGCTCTTCCAATGTCAACCTTCTGTGTTCATCACACAGGACCATGCACCAGACCTTCTGTCTCCACTGCACAGGACCAAGCACCGGACATCCTGTCTCCATCACACAGGACCAAGCACCGGACCTCCTGTCTCCACGCACAGGACAGGACCATGCACTGGACCTCCTGTCTCCACACACAGGACCAAGCGCCGGACCTGAGGTGACTGAGCCTTCTCCATAGATGCCCCCTCCCTCTGGAACTCCCTCCCCAAACACATCAGAGACTGCACTGAACTGTCCACGTTCACATCATTAATCAAGACTCGCCTTTTCACAATTGCTTTTAATGTGTGATTATTGTTGTGTGTTACATGTTTTTGGTGTATTGCTTTTGTGTTTTTTTATGTTATGTAACGGTAAAGTGTCTTTGTGTACCTTTTGAAAGCACTATACAAATAAAATGTATTATTATTAGTACAAATTTGTGCTCTTTTTTTCCCCCGGTGTTCACAATTAAAGTTCATAAGAAAACTTGTGTGCATAAGTATACTGCACACCAAGCTGTTCATAGGTTGGTGCATCCATGTTTCTGTCATTCCTGGAGATGGTTCTCATTGGCAACAGCTGGACCACCAAGACTCGGAGTGCACAGAGCTCCAGCATGGATGTGGTGAGACATGAGTACTAAACCTGTTCAAACACCCCTCCAACAGAACACCGCCACTAGGATAACAGGTGAAAAAGTGTTCAGACCGTTGTTATTTTGGTGTGATTTGATTGTGTAACAAGTCACTTTGCCAGCAGGCTGCTCGCTGCATGAAGAAATCCCGTTATAGAGATGGAGCGGGACAGGAGAGACAGTCGAGGGGGAGCGACAGAGAGGGATGTCTTATGAAATAAAGAATGCTGTTGGAGAGAGCTGGTCCAAGGTAAACAGGTGAACAACGAGGCGGTTTTGCACACAGGGTTGCTTTTTTCCCCCTAACAGAACGTGGAGAGGAAGCACCATTATCTTTTAATTAGTCAATGTTCTTGCCGTCTTACAGCAAACAACAATCACGCATCCATTTATTCATGTTGCATAACTGGAAACGGTTCCTGGCTCGTTCTTGGCACTTGACAAGGAGACTTCAGCCCCCCGTTTTTACTCTTCTTCTCTCACATGTGCAGACTTTGTCACTTTCTCTTTGGCGCTGTCAAAAAAGCCTCATCTGTCTCACATTATCTCACACGTTAGCTACCCCTCTCTTTCTCTTCAAGTTCTCCCTTCTTTCCATTTTTCCTGCTCCTTGGGGTGCTCCATAAGGTGGAATATACCGCTACGTTGCCCGGACACCCTAGCTTAGTGTGCTCATTTCTAGTAGAGAAGGTGTCCAGAGCTAGTCTGGAAAGGCCGGACTGTGCTGTGTACACCTGGAGCGACTGGAGGGCTGTCGGCCAGACCGAGGGCTTTGTCGATATCCGTCTTCCTCTGTCTTTGTGACATTGACTGCAGATCAGTCCATATCTCTACAGGCTCCTCTTTCTCCTTCCTTTCCTCTCCCCATCTCTCAGGCGTTCCTTTGCCAGTCCATTTTGTTACGTGTGTGTGAGTCTCTCGGTAATATCTCTTAAAATTAGTGATGTAAAGCAACTGAGAACCATAACTCCATTTTAGATCCACTGTGATCTATATTGAGTGTAAGTGTACTGGATTTATACCATCTTGAAATGGTATGGTAGGGCGTCCGGGTAGCGTAGCGGTCTATTCCGTTGCCTACCAACACGGGGATCTCTGGTTCGAATCGCCGTGTTACCCCTGGCTTGGTCAGGCATCCCTACAGATATAATTGGCCATTGGCCATGTCTGTGGGCGGGAAGCCGGATGAAGGTTATGTGTCCTGGCCGCTGCACTACCGCCTCCTCTGGTCGGTCGGTCAGGGCGCCTGTTCGGGGGGTGAACTGGGGGGAATAGCGTGATCCTCCCCCATGCTACGTCCCCCTGGCGAAACTCCTCACTGTCAGGTGAAAAGAAGCAGCTGGTGACTCCAGAGTGGGATAATTGGCCGGGTACAATTGGGGAGAAAAACGGGGAACCCCCCCCCCCCCCAAAAAAAAGGAATGGTATGGTATACAATATCATTTGGTATCATGCTAAACTATTCAAGGTGTGTGTGTGTGTGTGTGAGAGAGAGCGAGAGAGGGAGAGAGAATAGCCTGTGCATGTGTGTAGATGTGTGCATGTGTGTTTCAGGAACCGTTGAACTGACCCGCCCTGCATGCTGGGGTCCTAGCCTAGCAACAGTAGATCTGAGGCATAGCAACAGTGCAGGAACAGTGAATCCACCAATGCAGTAATTGCGCCGTCGGTGCCTCGAGAGCGGCTGAAGTCTGAGTCCACACATACACGCCCTCTCTGTCGTTCAAGAAACACATCATGTACGTCGTGGAAGAAACCATTGTTTACGTGTGGGTGTGTGTGTACCAGGTTTTTCTATCCTAATGGGGACCAAATGTCCCTGTAGGAATACAAAAACCTGAAACTACCTACCTTGGGGGTGGGGGGGGGGGCATTTTATGGGTCCCCATGAGGAAAAGGGTCTATTTTAGGGTTAAGGTTAGGATTAGGTTGGGCATCCGGCTAGCATAGCGGTCTATTCCGTTGCCTATCAACACGGGGATCAGCGGTTCGAACCCCCGTGTTACCACCAGCTTGGTCGGCCATTCCTACAGACACAATTGGCCGTGTCTGCGGGTGGGAAGCCGGATGTGGGTATGTGTCCTGGTCGCTGCACTAGCGCCTCCTCTGGTTGGTCGGGGTGCCTGTTCGGGGGGGCGGGGAGACTGGGGAATGGCGTGATCCTCCCACGTGCTACGTCCCCCTGGCGAAACTCCTCACTGTCAGGTGAAAAGAAGCGGCTGACGACTCCTTGTGTGTCGGAGGAGGCATGTGGTAGTCTGCAGCCCTCTCCAGATCAGCAGAGGGGGTGGAGCGTAAGAGTTTGGTGATTGGCCAGATACAGTTGGAGAGAAAAGGGGGGGTGCGGTAAGGGTTAAGGTTAGGCATGTAGTTATGCTGGTTAGGGTTAAGGGCTGGGGAATGAATGTAGTCAAGAGAGGTCGGCACGAGGATAGGCTGACGTGTGTGTGTGTGTGTGTGTGTGTGTGTGTGAAGAATAAATGATGGCGCGCAGGCTTGATCGCTGCTTTGCGTATGCATAGTCCCATTCGACATGCCATCATGTGATAAGGGGGTGTGCTGAAGTGCTTTGACGGTGTGTGAAATGTCTGTGCTCAAGGTCAGTCACAGGTCAGTGAGCCTTCTGAAAGGCTCCCGTTTATGTTGGAACAGAGAGAATGAGACCATGGTTCACACCTGAGCTGCGACAGCAGTGTGAGAACATTCTGACATGCAGGAGAGGTGGAGAGAGAGAGAGAATGGGATAAGAGAGAGAGAGTGTAAGGTAGAGAGAGAGAGAGAGTGGGATAAGAGATTGAGAGAGAGTGTAAGGTAGCGAGAGAGAGAATGGGTAAGGTAGAGAGAGAGCGAGAGAGAGAGTGGGTAAGGGAGAGAGACAGAGACAATGAGCATAAGTTCTTGACAATTTGAAAGGGCATAACCTCAAAGATGGTGGTACTCATCACAGATAAGCACAAGGACACACACACCTCCATACCTTTGTGCCTTTGCAGTTTTAGCCCCAAGCTTCTAGAATAATCTTTCCCAATCCATTAGACTCGCTGAATCTTAGGACTGTTTTAAGCAGCTCCTGAAAACCATCTTCTCAGATAAACCTTTTTCAAGAGTCCCAACCCTGACCTGACTTCTGTTCTGTTTGGTGTCTAGCTGGGTCTGTTACTCCCCGTGCCATGTCTTTTATATTCATTCAACTCATTATATGCATTTATTCATCTATTGTGTATTGCGTGTGAAGCACTTTGTAACTGTATGTTTTTAAAAGTGCTATATGAATACATTCTGCTTGCTTGCCTTGCGTTTACCCATGCTCAGAGAAGACGAGGTGGGACACCTGCAGTCAGTTGAGACTGAAGAGGTCACTTAGACGAGTGATGACACGTGTCTGTCAATCAACGTTGTGTCCAGATGAACTGATGTCACTTCACCTGGATTACTGAGCATGCAGCAGGACATTTACCCACACTGCTTGTTCCAGGTTCCAGTGACTGCACCAGACCCTTGGAGAGGGCTGTGACAGAAAGATGCACAAAAAGAGAGAGGGAGGGGAGGGGTGCAGAGAGAAGCGAGAGAGAGAGAGCTTGGCAAGGGAGGGAGATGCTAGCCATGAACGAGGAGGCGCACATTAATTTGAATTTAGAGGATGTGGCGAAAGGGGGGGAGAGAGAGACAGAGGGAGAGAGAGAGGGAGAGAGAGGGCGTGCGAACCAGCCAGCCTGTGTGTAATTAAAGAAGCAGGAGTGGGAAGAGGAAAACGTGAAAAGCGGGAGATGGAACAGAGAGCGGAGTCGCGCAGAGGAATGAGAGAGTTATCCACAGCGTGTCGGGGGTCCATGCCCGGGGAGTGATGTACGGATGTGAGAGGCATCCCTTCAGGAACAGTTCCCCCCCGCTGATCCTCACAACCAGGTGTTCTGACCGCCGCTGCCACAGCCGCCCCGCCGCCGCCACAGAGGAAAGGGAACAGGGAGACAAAGGGAAGAAAGAAGAGGGGAAAAGAAGAGAAGAGGGGGGGGGGGACGGGGGAGATTTATCGGTTCCTTCGCTGTGTTAGGCGGCGTGGGTACTCTGTTCACCTTGCCGGCTGCCTCTCTGCCAAAATGAGGAGTATGTGAGAGGCTCCGGCTGTGCGCACAGGCATGCGGCACGCGGCCACTTCACAGAGAGTCGGAGAAAAGTGGCGATCAGCAGTGGACGTCCTCCGCTTGCTCCCGCGTCCGGCGGCCGAGTTGGAGAGCAGCCTGTTTCGTGTGCACCAGAGTCAACCTTTGTGGGCAGGTCAAGCTTACCGGCGTGCGTACCACTCGGCCTCAGCTCTCGTCTCGTGAGCCAGACTCGTGCTGCTGGGTGTTTCTTGTGCACAACAACAGTGCCGTGAGGCCCCCCAAAGTGTAACTAAGGGCTTTCTGGTGCACAAGAATGTGTTGGATTATGTGTGGTAGTGTTGAGATCCTGCAGCGGCTGTTAACATTGACTGGAGGAAGAATGTCTGACAGATAGGGAGGGCAGAAGAAGCGGGCAGGACCGAAACACCGAGCTGTTTCCTTGAACTGCACATCAGCGGGTGGACACAAAGACGGGCATCAGCTGGCTCGGCTGCACACCAGGAGGCAGCACTCAGACCACAACAGAAACCTGGCTCTGCACCCCTTTGGGCCAGAGTCCTCGAGCTGGGAGGGGGGGGGGGGCGAATTAAGGGACGAGTGTGGTAGAGAGCACAGGGATGGATGAGGTCCTGGGTGGGAGTAAAAGGGCAAGAACGGGCCGCCTCTGCCCTGTGATGCCTCCTGTCGACTCTGCCACCTCCTTTTGAGCATGCAGGTACTGCAGATTGTCAAGGAGCTGGTGTCCCCATCCAGACGTAGGGCAGCAGCAAGATTTGGAGGTGTGTGTGTGTGTGTATGTATTTGTCACAGATGTTCTTGTATTAAGTCATTAATGTCATTTCTGCAAGCAAGTACACAACAATTGTAGTTCATGGTCATTTGTGTGTGTAATATTGTGCTGTGTGTGTCATTGTGGACAAGGTTAGACCTCTTGCAGGGCCAATCTGGTGTTGGTCTGCAAGGAGAGGAAGAGTCTCTTGATACCACATACTGTAATAGCTCTGTTGCTCTGAGGAGGGTGTGTGTGTGTGTGCCATGTGCATGTGTGAGTGTGTGCGCAAGTACTCATGCCCATAAATGCACCCGTGTCCACACCGTCGCTGCATCTCTGCTGAGTGATGAATGATGAAGTCTGTGCCCCGCGGTAAAGGAATACTCTGTGACCCCTGACCTCTGCTGTCCTGCCCCCTGATTGGATCAGACTTGTGTGCAGTAGCCTGGATCCATGTCTAGATGTCCGAACAAATACTGCTTTCTGTTGTCGTAGCCGCAAGAGTATCTAAGGCTTCTCCTCCTTGCCAAAGGAAGAACGTCGAAGACTTGAATGTTCTCCCGCCAGTGCTCTGCAAATACAAAAATCCTTCATTTCCACGGCCTCTTTTTTCTTCCAGTTTAACGAACCAGATCGCGGGCAGGGGAATAATCGCTGTCCTGTACTTTCCCCACATACGCCTAAAATCTACTGTAAGCAGGACGTCAACTATAGTTTCATCTGCCAATGGGTCCTTCTTATATTTAATTATAAATTAATTAATTATATGTAAAAAATTATATTTATTTAAATATTTATTATATTTATATTAGAAATATATCTATATTAATATATTTATATAATTAAATTTATTTAAATTATATTTAATTACATTATTATTATTATTACAAATAATATTAAATATCAAAATGTCTTGTTCTGCCTTTGCTGCCGGTACCCATTTTCTCCCGAGTGACCTAGAATTTCCGAGACGCTGGCCCACGTTGAAATTCTTTATTCTTTGTTTTTGTTGCGGCTTCCCACCGGCAGACACGGCCAGTTGTGTCTGTGGGGATGCCTGACCGAGCCGGAGGTAACGCGGGGATTCGAACCGGCGATCCCCGTGTTGGTAGGCAATGGAATAGACCGCTACGCCACCCGGACGCCCCGATTAATGCACTTTAAATGAACTCTAACTTGATTTCTTCCCATATTCAGCCCTCCACCTTTATCTGCCGTGTCCGTCTCGCTGTCTGGTCGGACGGTGTCTCGACCTTTATCCACTCAGACTTTACTCATGCAGTCTGCTGTTCATTTAGAAATCGGATCTGCCACTTTAATTGCTCCAGCTACGTCTGTCTAGTCTGTGGGCATTTACTTACGACCCGACCCGTGTGTGTGTGTGTGGGAGGGGGGGTGAGAGACGCCATACTGGAAAAGGAAATGTTCACTCAGTTACCTGTGTGTGTGTGTGTGTAGCGTCGGTGCTAAAGGAAGAGAGGCACTGAAGCGGAGAGCCTTGCCGAGGGTCGAGCTCCTTTATCGACCGCCGACACTCCTCCAGAGAAGGAGGTGGAGGGCTGAGAGCCCGCGTTGCCCTCCCTTGCCGGCTGCTGCAGCGTCTCTCTTTGTCCGTCGACCCTGCAGAGGAACTCTCACCGGTTTGTTGTTCTTTCAACTTCAATGCAGACGGATTTAGAGATGGCCTCCAACAGATGAACAGATACGGTGCACCAGAGATGCGCACAGACACACACACACACACACACACACACACAGCCGCAGAACTATGCAGACTCATGTGCAGTGCTTGAGGCGTGATGTTTGGGCAAGGCACTTGCAAACGTGTGTGTGTGTGTGTGTGTGTGTGTGTGTGTGTGTGTGTGTGTGTGTGTGTGTGTGTGTGTGTGTGTGTGTGTGTTGTTCACAGAGCACTGTGTCTGAGTAATGTGATGAAATGTTTGCTCTTGAGAGAGGGAGAGAGAACGAGGCAGAGAAAGAGAACATCTCAGCTTGTCACTCCACACATTTTCAGCTCGGCAGTACGGGGCACATGGATTCGATGAGGCGGCTGCAGGGTGTGTGTGAGCGCACGCAGGGTGTGTGTTGTGAGCACACTCAGGGTGTGTGAGCGCACTCAGAAGTCCCGAGTTTCTGCTGCTGTGCCTCTTTGTTATAGATCGGTTTGGTTCTGCTGCGAGCATGGGACATTTCAACAATAACGCCGCTCGCCATATGAAACCTGCACGCCATCAGTGTCTCCCAACATGACCACATGTTAATGTGCTACAACTGCATGCCGCTCCCTTTGCAGTTTTAGGGCCTGGGGCCCGGAGCCCAGCTTCCATGTCAAACCGCCGGCCTGGCAGTACGCAGCTGGCATGTGGCCTGGCATGGCCATGTCTGCAGCGAGGCTAGAGGAAGGGTTTGGATTTATAACTAGTCTAATGGAAAGCTCTGCTCCGCTGCCAAACCGCAGTCTCCTCCGCTCCCCTCTCTCTCTCTCTCGCACTGGTCAGCAGCATTTGGCAGCTTACTATCTCCCCCCCTGCATTATTCAACAGCTCTATTTCACACTCTCTCTCTGTCGCTCCTCAATCTCTCTCTCTCCTCAATCTCTCTCTCTCGCTCCTTGATCTCTCCAGTGGCATCTTTAAACACAGTAGCAGCTAGAGGAGAGGCTCACTGAATTATTCAAATTATCTGCTGGAGGCGCAAGACAAGATTTTTTGGGGTGGGGGTGGGGGGGTTGTGTTGCATATCAACTTCAGGAACAAGTTGTGTGAGTCCGTGTTGCTGTTGTTTTTTGGTATTATATTTGTGCACGCGGAGAAGAGAGCTTGCGTGCTGGCTAGCTGAGGAGGAACGGGCAGACAGTGCAGCGTGTCCGGCTCAACGGGCGTTTGGCCGTCTGTCTCATCCAGACGGTAACAGCTGGCCTAGTCGGGCGACCTCCGAAAGGGCAAAGCAACACTTTGCCGCTTTGCCTTCAGGCATCATCAGGGAATAAACCATTGCAAAATAATGTTTTCTTACTCCATCTGCAACGATTGTAGGAAGCTTGTGTGTGTGTGTGTGTGTGTGTGTGTGTGTGTACTTCTACCTGATTATACTGAGTCCTTGTAGCTGCTTCACACATTTGAGTTTATTCATATCAGGTACCAGATGACTTGCAAACGTCCGCTGATTTCTCCTTTTTCGTGCTCTCTCTCTAGAATTGTGTCCAGTTATTTTCCTCTTGAACCTGCTCTTACGTTGTCCCGACTTGCTATGTCTCCATAATAGCACAGCGGTGACAGTTAGGATGCCGCCGCTTGCAGTCAATATCAGTAACAACCGCTCCTCTGTGGTGCCAAGCGAGGGGATTCCACTTTTCCATTCCGGTCAGATTCCGTTTCCTCTGGATGGAATTTGCCGTTAGAGCCTCATTGAATTAGTGTGGACATGTGAAAGCTGCCTGCGCTGACGGGGAACTGAAAGGAAAGGCCTGTTCGTCCTGTACGTGTGAGTCAGCTCTCGACTCGGCGTCTGCGTGTGTGTTCCTGTTAAGCTATAATTGTGAGGACCAATTTGAGTTTTTAACCAATCGGACGGAGGACATTTCGGCCGGTTCTCGCCTCTGTAAGGGCCTATTTTAGTGTCGCGACTTGGTTTTGGGGTTAAGGTTGGGATTAAGGGGGGAGGGGGGGTAAGGGTTGAAATTGGACACGGAGGTCTGATCAGTGAGCTAGGGCGTAAATGGAGTCGGTGAGAATCCTCCCAGCTACTGTAGTGAAAAGCGAATGTGTGTGCGCACGCATGCATGCTCGTACACAGTTAGGGGTGTACACTGCAAATGTCTTACTGCCATTAGTGGACATGTGTATGCACATCCTGAGCAGTTTTATTTACCAGACAGGGAGAGAGGGAGCGATGACATCATACTGAGGAACGGTGGGTGAATCTGCTCTCATATGTTCTATGAACTCCGTTCAGTCAGAGCCACTCCCTCCAGCACGTTTTTATCTTAGCGACGCTGGTTTCTCCCATGGGATCTCGACTACCTGTATTTAGATAACCTCTGGTCTCTCGTCAAATGGATCCAGACAGCTGTCTTATTTTTTTCTTTCTTTTTAATTACAGTGAGATATCTCCCATTCCTACTGGCTGTTAGAAAAACAGGTCATGGATCGCCGCTGTTGGTCTGCGGGGCAACCCTGAACAATGACGGGTTGTGTAGCATTTTAACGGCTACACACTTCCAAGTGGAGTGTGTTGATGGCCTCGCGCAGCCTAGCGTGGAGGCATATTTTGCATTCCGGCACGTGTGCTGTCGCCGCCTTGCACTTGCTGTTAGACAGGTGTGTTCGCTTTCAGAGCAAAGTTTGCCTGGTATTCAGAGCCCCGTTCGTGCCTTGTGGTGTAGATCCGCCAGTTATTACCTGTTTTATTCACACCAGTGTCGACGGCGGGGATGTTTTTTTGTTTCTTTCCGGCGCTCATAAGTAATTTTATCTTTTCTGTCGGTGCCAGGATGTGCCCACACAGTTTCTAATCTCTCAAATACAGCAGAAGACAAATGGAGAGATTGAGTTACACGGCTACCGCAAGGATCGCCGACACGGAGAGACTGGGTCGAGGTGAATGACTTTATGTCATGGGATACCTTGCGTAACCTTTAAGGCTGTGGAGTCCACGTGGAGTTTTGTCCTCCTAAGTGTACTGTAAGTCTTCCTAGCAGAGGGAGGTGACACCGCCACAGAGGTGCTCACGCCCGCCCGCCGTGACCCGGAGTGATAACAGTCACATCCGTCCCATCCCACAAACCGAGACATTTCCTGTACTGACGGGCAGATAGACGAGAAGAGGGGAGGCCTTTTTTTTTTTCTCCCTGTCCGTCTGTCGCTTCCTCCTCCTCTCTGTCTTGTCAGATATGTTACATCAATATGATTCTTCACGGTGCACCACATCCATCCTATAATGAAGTTTTAATGGAAACTGTTTATCATGAAGCTGTCATTGTCTGCCCCCCCCTCCCATCTTCCATTTCCTTTGCCCGCCTGTCTTTGACCCCCCACCACCCCCTCCTGCATCTCTCCGTCTTGCTCTTTATCAGCTCTTACCCCATTGCCTCCTTGTCATTCCGTTTGTCTCTCTCCTCTCTAATGTATTGAATGAGCCTGTTGTCGTGTTTGTGCATGGGTGTGGAATGTTGTGAGTAGGACCGACTTGCTCCGAAAGTCTCTCTCTCTCTCTCTCTCTCTCTCTCTCTCTCTCTCTCTCTCTCTCTCTCTCTCTCTCTCTCTCTCTCTCTCTCTCTCTCTCTCTCTCTGTGTCTCGCTCTTGTTTGTCTCTTTCTCCCCTCTCGCTCTCCGTCTGTCTGTCTCTGTTCCTGTCTTTCACACTTTCTCTTCTGTCTGCAATGTAGCAAACAAATGGTGGTATTGTGACAACAGAGGCTCTTGAACACATCATCTCTGATCTCACTTCTCTCCCTCTCTGTCTCCCTCTCTGTCTCCCTCTCTCTCTCTCTCTCTCTCTGTCCCCCCCCCCCCCCCCCGTATTTATCCTCAGTCTGGTATGTGGCCGTTGGGCTGTGCTGTGCGTGTGCGTAGCTTTTTGCAGAGGCAGTAGTAATGGGGGTGAGTGGTTCAGGTTGTTCAGGTTATGCCTTCATGTGTTAGACCAGGCTGTCACCAATGCGGACTAAGACTCCAACCTGCCAAGAGGATCCACTTAACAACTTGAAAAGAGGTAACAGATGACGTGCTTAAGCCGCCAATTCTGTGTGTGTGTGTGTGTGTGTGTGTGTGTGTGTGTGTGTGTGTGTGTGTGTGTGCGCGCGTGCATGCGTGCCCTATAACTATTGGCTAACTGAGTGTCGGTTGTTTGGCATGTCAGTAGATTATAATTATTTGCTTTTCGGCTACTAGAGTGCGAGCTGAACTGGGACTCAGTCTAGAAAATCAGTGGGTTTTTTGTCACGATAAATTTTAACATTTAAACAAAATGCCGTGCAGCAATACTTATGTGGATGTATGGAAAATGAAAAGTATGCGATTGCAGATAATGGAGGCGAGGATTATGTACGCTCGTTCATGAGCTGTCTTTAAAACTACTTGCAAGCTTTTTGTTTGTCTAAACTGTACTGAGGATGGTGATGGCTGACGCAGTCGAGGTCACGGTTGTCGCTACGAGTCTGTCTGGGTTCTACACGTGTTAAGTGACTGGATTCAGGTCTGAGCTGGGACAGGTTGTAAATCCACGCCGGGGGACTGACGACTGTTTTGGATGCGTTGTAATAGAACATAATAGATGTAGGAGCTGCCATGAACTCATCACCTTGTTTTTTGTTAGTTTGCTGAGGACATCACTTTTAAAGTGTCTGTGAAGCATGTTGCCGTGTGGCTTTTTCAGAAGTATTTTGTCCGTTACTTCTATCCGTTATTTTACCCCTACTTTAACTGTTTTATTTGTTCTTTTGTGTGACTGTGACTTTGTATTTGTTTGTCCTCCTGCTTTTTATTCGTGTTTGTTTGTAAAGCACTTTGTAACAGTAGTTTTGAAAGGTGCTATAATAATAAAGTTATTATTATTGTTGTTGTTGTTATTAGTATTATTTTTTATAAACCTTTGGTTCCATTTAGTATGTGCACATCCAGCTTAAGTAGTATATTGGAGAGCTGACCTCAGACACTACCGTGATGTTACACGTCAGCTTTTACAGCATCACAAGACTGCAAACAAAAGCCACGACCTTTCCGAGTGCCTCTCTGTTGTGGCTGGTGTGAGTGATTGGTGTGGGTGGCTGGTGTGAGTGGCTGGTGTGAGTGGTGTGAGTGGTCGGTGTGGTGGTGTGGGTGGCTGGTGTGAGCGGGTGGTGTGTGCGGCTCATGTGGGCGGGTAGGGTGAGTGGGTGCTAGCAGGTTAGCGTGGGGACTGGCAGGGTTTGGCCTGGCCTCCTGCTGGGTGACTGAACACAGGCCGCAGCTGAAAGGGAGACCGCACATGAACAAAGTCAAGTGCGAGTTCAAGAACAAAAGGACTGGAAATGAGATTTTCACCAGTCAAGCTTTCCACTATTATTATTATATTATGATTATTATTCCTCTGTAGACGGCAACAGAGAGAGAGATCCGCTCAGAGAGAGGAGAGGAACAGCAAACAGTGGAACAAACACAGTCCTTATCACAAAAGAACAAAGAGGCCTGGCTGCAGAGGCCTGCAGGAAGTTCCAGAGAGGAGAGGAATAGCGAAGGCTGTGATTACGCCTTTCAAGTTGTTCACGGTCAGTCCTTATCTTTGCACAAATATACTCCGGGGCATTTCATGTTTCGCGACGTTAAAAGCACGGACAGCAACAGTAATGGTAGACGAGTAGGCTCGATGTTGTCTAGAGTCATACCTGCTCGGTTTCCTGATGCTTTTGCCGAGAGTCAAAAATGAAATTTGAAAAAGAAAATCGATAGCCTTTGTTTTAACAACCGCTACAGGTCAGCGCGTCGTCCTCCGTGAACATAATGCAGCTTTTGATTGGCGTTTTTAACCTTTACGGGAGCACGGGGCCGATGGGTTGTGTTGCGGGACAAATGAAATGTTCTGCTAAAGGGATCAAGCCAAATGCCAGTTGGAATTGCCTGTCTGCCGTCACAGGATCCGCGCTCGTCTGCACACAATTTCCATCTCTTCGCCCCGCAGCGGCGTTCAGACGGTGACCCCCCGATGCTGAAAGTTAAACATGGGCGGAATACGTCACTCTGGCAGTCTAGCGCCATCAGACACTTGATAATCTCAAAGCTGAAATCTGTGATTTTTCTGATTTGTCCCTCCCTCTGGCAGCGAGAGCTACAAACAACGTGTAGCAGCCATTGTCGTTTGTCTGCCGTCAGCTCGGCAGTAAACAGTTCCCACCCTTGTTGTAAAAATGGATCCTCAGAACAAAGTGAACAGACAGTCTGATGTATTGCAAACCACGTTAAACTATATGAGAACTCTGCTCTACTGTAATATTGATTTTGGATTTTAATTTGATGGCTGGGAGAGCTGGCACTGGATCGGCTGGGAGAGCTTGGTCTGCTGCATCCTGTTGGCCCAGGGACCGTGGCCCTGCCCGGAGCAGCGCCCGAAGAGGAAACACCGAGTGCGGGTTGACAGGACGCGGAAGCGGGGCAGGCTAAGCTAACTGCTAGCCCATGCAGACCGGCAGTTCCGATAACGCCGAGGGCGGTCTGACGGCGGCCTCGACTAGCCTTGACTGTGTTTTTGCTGTCGTCGTGTGGAGTGGGAGGCGGTGTGTCGAAGGCGTCTGTCTGGGACAGCTGGCATTGGATTGCCTGGGGGAGCCTGGTCTGCTGCATCTTGTGGGCTCAGGGACCACGGCCCTGCCTGGAGCTGCGCCCAAGGAGGAAACACCGAGGGTGGTCTGACAGGACGCGGAAGCGGGGCAGGCTGAGCTAACTGCTAGCCCATGTAGACTGGCAGTTCCGACAGTCATCCTGCATTTGTTCTCTCGGACAGTGATTTTTTTGTATGTGTTCTTGCAACTTTTGGATATGTGTTTTTGACATTGTGTTGCACTGCTGTGGGAAACAATATTTCGTCAAATAGTGTTCCTGATTCCTGATGTGGAATCGGTAGATGACCTGTCCAACAGAGACATCTCCACATCATCATTACCTTCCAGCCATTTCTCCCGTTTGAGTAGGAATGTATTTGCCGCTGCACCAGTGTTCATCCTACTCATTCAAATATTTTAGACAGTGGTACTGGAACGTGTCTCCAACCATGGTAAAGATGCCAGTTAGCGTTATGTAACCGGGCCTCGTGGTCCAGACGGATGAAATAACTATTTATTAATGGAGGAAAAATCCTGAATTTCAGCTTTAATTTGGCAGATTACAAAATACACTCCAGTGAGAGGCTTCCTGGTTTCGCTCTGCCGCTTGCCGGAAACCGGAGCAAATGGTATTCATGTCCTATTCTTACAATGTTATTTTATCAATAGTTCATTCTTGGCAGCTGTGGCTATGATATCCCATCCTGCAAGGAATGAAGTTATTCCGGTTGCATCGACGGTAATGTGGCCACCCCTTTATCCTCCGAGATATCTCTAGACTTTAGAGTGAGTTATTGAGTGGTCCGAAAGTCCTGCTTGTGGATGTTCTGGTGTTATGATCAGAGCGGAACATCTTGGGAACTCCGGCTCCGACACTACTCTTGTTCCACTGTATACTGGTTTGCTAATTGCATATGCTTATCCAGCGGCTCCGCTCAGAATGTGAAGAGGGAGCAGCTTTTAGTCTTTGCCATGAGCGAGCGGCAGGGGTGCAGAGATTGATCTAAAGAGCAGGTGTGAAGGGCACAGTGGCGACCAGCGCGGCGGCATCCAGCTGGGCAGAGAGGAGATGGATGGGGACATTTTAATCAAAACAAGAGGGGGAAATGATTCTGGGCCTATGTGGTCCTCGCTGCAGGGGACCGATGTGGAGGAAGTTGAAGAAATAGTTTCAGTTCTTTGCGGAGCAGTTGAAAGGGCAGCTAGACGGGGGGTCTACCCGGGCGATGGAGGATGGGCAGGCTGGAGAGAGGCGGTGTGGGGACGGAGGGGGGGGCTGACTCCAGCCATAAACCACACTGATCTGACAACCTGTAAGCTTCTGGTCAGTATAATCTTCTACATTTTACAGTGAAAGCCTGCAATCCTGCACAGGTCCCTAGAGTCCCCTTCCTAGAAATACAAATACACACACACGCATGCAAACACACACGCATGCAAACACACACGCACACATTAACCGAGCCACAGATGCCAGAGTGATTCATGAAGCATGAAAGAGGTCTAATTGCATTTAGCTTTAGCCCCTCCACTGTGGAATACTAATAATGGCTGTAGAGGGTCCAAGTTTTTTGGGTATGCTTTAGTTCGGAAAAGGCTGAATTCCATTTCCTCTCTGATTCAGTTCCTTCTCACCATGGGAACCACGGCCCCCTGGGTGGAATTCCCAGAAGAGAGGGCTTACGTTATTTGTTTATTTGCTTTTAGGCCCAAGACAGTGTGCAGTGTTTAGCGTACTCCCCCAGCCTTCTCTCCCACTGAGAGAGAGGGCGAGAGAGAGAGTGTGTGTGTGTGTGTGTGTGTGTGTGTGTGTGTGTGTGTGTGTGTGTGTGCGCGCACTTGCATGTTCTTGGCAGCCCACAGTGACATGCCTTTCACCCTTGATCCATCCCACCATCCTGTCATAAAAATTCCGACCAGCTCAATGAGAAAACATTTGTTCGAACATATTGAAATTCCAGTCAGCCGTCCCCGTGCTGAACCCCACAGACCCACAGAGGATGTCGGGGAATGACTCCAGTTGAACACTTCCTGCTGGATAAACATTGAAAGCATGAAAAAAAGGGGAGAATGTATTGAAAATGGCGAAGCCCGTCCCTTGAGAGCCCCTTTCCATGAGTACCTTAAGCGGCTGTCTCGCTTACATCCTTCAAGAAGGGCCTTAAAGCCTTCCTCGTTAAGACCTGCCTTGACCCTTAAGTGGTCTCTGGTTGCACTCTGCTGTGAAAGTGAATTGACACCGGCTGTTGCTACTGCATCCATTATTATTGAGCACTTTTCTACTTGCACTTGATAGCATAATTTGCCTGTTTTCTGACTTAAGGCAATGTTTGTCTACTTTGCACCTTGAGTCTCTTACTCGTGCCGCTCAGTGATCGAAGCTGCACTTACACAATCAATCAATCAATCAAGTTAAGGTGCACTTGACTTGACATGCACTCTTGGCTATGATATGGTTACTGTGTGGTGTCCTATGATGCCACTGTAACATTAGAAATGATCTTCTAGGGTGTCTGGGTGGCGTGGCAGTCTATTCCATTGCCTACCAACACAGGGATCAGCGGTTCGAATCCCCGTGTTGCCTCCGGCTTGGTCGAGCGTCCCTACAGACACAATTGTCCGTGTCTGCGGGTGAGAAGCCGGATGTGGGTATCTGTCCTGGTTGCTGCACTGGCGCCTCCTCTGGTCAGTCAGGGCGTATGTTCAGGGGGGAGGGGGAACTGGGGGGAATAGCGTGATCCACTCACACGCTACGTCCCCCTGGCAAAACTCCTCACTGTCAGGTGAAAAGAAGCGGCTGGCGACTCCACGTGTATGGGAGGAGGCATGTGGTAGTCTGCAGCCCTCCCTGGATTGGCACAGGGGGTGGAGCAGCGACTGGGATGGCTCAGAAGAGTGGGGTAATTGGCCAGATACAATGGGGGGGGTGATAAAAAAAATTAGAGCCCGAGTTATTGAGTTCTTTGTTGATGTAGCTCGTGAATGCTTCAACATTGGAAACCTCTATTCCCTCATGGCCATCATCTGAATCTGCGGCACGGTGGCCCAGTGGTCAACACTGTTGCCTCACAGCAAAGAAGGTCCTGGGTTCGAACCCCAGGTCGTCCCTGGTCCTTTCTCTGTGGAGTTTGCATGTTCTCCCTGTGTCTGCGTGGGTTTCCTCCGGGTGCTCCGGTTTCCTCCCACCATCAAAAAGACATGCATGTTAGGGTTAATACTCCTGCCTGTGCCCCTGAGCAAGGCAATGGAAAGAAGAACTGGAGTTGGTCGTCGGGGTGCTGCAGCTGCCCACTGCTCCTATACAATAGGATGGATTACATGCAGAAGACTCATTCATTGTA